>NW_009607094.1:12747-21985 GCF_000690535.1 Cariama cristata | reverse complement strand
AAGGGAAATAGGCGGGAGAACACGCAGTTAGAATTGACTGGAAGGACATCATTAGTGATTTTAGAGAGAGCAATTCCTGCAGAGTGAAGTGGCTGAAAACCAGACTGCTGAGTGTCAGAGAGGTGAGTTCAAGAGAATGGGAGTAAACTAGTCATTTGAAAGGATAAGAGGTAAAGTAGATGAGAAAGGCGTAATGGTATGTAGAGGAGAGCTGTTTTTGCAGGGACTTCAGAGGCTTATTTGAAAACAGACAGAGAGGGTGATCCACAGAAAGAGTATGCTGGTGAGTCTGGAGAAGGAAAGTGTTAATCAAAGAATAAGTAGGGATGAGAAGAAGCCGAAGGGATTTTTTTTCCAAGAATAAATGCAAAGATGCAGAGGATGAACACAAGGGTCCGGAGACATTCACCGGACCACGCACCTAGATGAAATAAGGCAGCGTAGAGGCTGGCAGAGTTAGTAGCTAGTGGGTGTGGAAGGGTAACAAGGGAAGCTGAGAGGAGAGTTATGGGTGACTATCACCACATTGATGGGCTAAAGGGAGGATAAAGAAAGACAAAGAAATGAGAGCAGCCAAAAGGTAACTGGAGAATACACAAGGTGTAAAAGGCAGAAACAACTATGCAGTGAGTCAGTGATGCTCTGTTGAGCTGGCAGCTGAAACCTAAAGCTCTTAAAATAGGACACGAGCTGCAAAAATCAGCAAGAGAAACCCAATCAGCAACAGAGAGGAGAAGAAGGAATGGTTACCAGGAACAAACTGTAAGGCAGCAGATAAGAAAACAGGGGAGAAAGGGAGCAGCACTGCAGCTGCCAGACATAACGGAGATCACAGTGAGGCAAAGAGAACTGGGGAGACAGCAGTGCCATTATGTACAAGAGATTCTGACATATTAATCTAGTTTCAAGCGTGGCCATGAGGGTTTCAAAAGCCTATAGTCTTTCCTCAGTTGGTGTAGTTGGGAAATATAAAGGAAACTCTTTAAATAAAACAACAACAGCCAGGGAAGAATCTATGGATTCTCTTGTTTACTTTTTCATCCACATAAACCCCTCGGAATCCTCAGAACTTCTAGGATATCAGGATTTGCACCTTGGACAGATGGACCTGCCTCCTGAGCCTGTTTCTGCTGCTCCCTGCCTAGAGACTCGAGTGTTCAGCAACAGGCTCTCCTGTTACGGCTGAGCACAGTGCTTTCCTTTCACTCCTGTTTTTCTCTTCAGTGCCCAAGATCAACATACAGGTGTCTGTATCAACCTGGAGACACTTAAAATTTTGGAGATAAAACCTTTGTTTTTCCTACATCTCTGCTACTGGGCAATGCTGAGCAGCGCAGTCACACTTCCTAAGACTGCTTTGTAAGTCCAGTCCAGCTCATCCACAAAGCTCTGGCAATGTAAAGGGGCCTGTAGAGAAATGAGAATATGAGTTGTGCTTTTTGATATCACAAGAGCTCTATGGACGGTTCTTGGCTTCCAAGAGAAGGCGGCCTATTGCATCAACACTTTGCTAAGGTGATCCTTGCGTTGGGCCCTGTGTTCGCTGGCACAAGTTAGGCAACAGGGTAGAGTTGAATTTTCACGTCTGCCAGACGTGCGAGTGCTATAGTACGTACCAGGAGACCAGTTGCACTGGGCTGCACTGTGCTCACCCTAAGCAGGGCCATCTGCTCAGCCCCGTTGGGTAAATGTGTGTAACACCAGTGTGGGGACAGCTGAGTGTGAAAACAAGACTGGTGCAGACGACCGAGGAGATCAGAGGTGATCAGAGGTGATCAAGCCTCATGCTTCTCAGAGCTCAGGCTGCCTCTGCCAGGCTGCCAAGCAGGGAAAGGGACATTATCTTTTTTTCATGTAAACTAAACCCATTTGGTATGGAAACCACCAAGAGGCAACAAATGTGCAGCCTTGCTCTGCTTTGTATAAGGTCACTTTTGAGAGTTGAGCTCACTCTAAAGTTGCAAAGGACAAGGACTGACATCTCTGTTCTGTTGAGTCCGGGGGCTTCTCCTCCACAGAAAAGTTAAGAGGATGGAGAAAGCCCATAGGAGCCCCCTGGCTGGGAAGCCAGTTCATCCCTCCCCTCAGGGCTGAGAAGGTGGAACTTCTAGTCGAGGCAGTAGTGCTGGAGTTGGAACATCTGCAGTCCCTGAGGTCCAACTCCAGTCTTGCCAAGGCAGTTGGATTCAAGGAGCTATGTGCCCAGGACTTCGCTACCAGTTTGACCTAAAAAAGACCATTTTTGTGTTGTGAGAAAATAAAATAAATGCATTTTAGGAGCTCTGGTTTATGGTTATTTGTATGAAATCTTTGTTGTTTCTGGATGACAAGTGAGCATAATTTAATCTAACTGCACACTACCAGGCTCTGCAAGGCTATTTGGTAAAAATAATTGATTTACTCTGGAAAAGGATAGCCTGAGCTGCAGAGAGGCGTCAACCGCTAGCTGCTGCCTCTTTCACAGGCTGTGAAATAGGACTTTAATGTTAGAGTCAGAAAGTTAAGTCTGGTTCTGGGTATGCACAACCCTGTGAGTTGTGTCAAGAAGAGAGACAGTAGATGTCTCAGTGCTGTGAAATATTTCCATGGAACATTTATTTAGTTTGAAATAACAAGCTTTAAAGTGTCTGTTATGTTCATTACTGAGGGAAACGTTTTATGCTTTATTCTAGTGAGTGTTAACCAGGTTCTCCCAATTAATTAGTTATTGGATTATTTAAGATGCAAAGGCAGTTAAAACAGTATTACAAGATGTCTAAATTATTTTCATCAGAGCCCTCTCTTGTACTTGGTATTGCATAAACAAACAGAGGACATTAACTTTACTTGACTTTAGAAATCTGAATTGCAGCACTGGTTGTCTCCATCTCCCTTTATGCTGAGAAAAGGGCATTTTTATGGTGCATTCCTCAGATGTATTTTAGATTTTGAATTTCAATGAGATTAATTGCATCATAAAAGTACCAATTTAGTAGATGCCCTAAAAGTAGCTGTGTACTTCCTGCCAGGCTGTGCTGGTTTTGGCTGGGGTAGAGTTAATTTTCTTCATAGTAGCTGGTCTGGGGCTGTGTTTTGGCTTTGTGCTGATAACCCAGGGATGTTTTGGTTATCGCTGAGCAGGGCTTACTCAGAGCCAAGGCTCTTTCTCCCTCTCACCCCACCTCACCAGCAAGGAGGTTGGGGGGGCACAAGGAGTTGGGAGGGGACACAGCCGGGACAGCTGACCCCAATGACCCAAGGGATATTCCACACCTTATGGCGTCATGCTCAGCACATACAGCTGGGGGAAGGAGAAGGAAGGAGCAGGAGTTGGGAGTGATGGCGTTTGTCTTCCCAAGTCACTGTTACGGGTGATGGAGCCGTTACGGTGGATGGAGCCTGGCTCTCCTGGAGATGGCTGAACCCCTGCCTGCCCGTGGGAAGTGGGGAATGAATTCCTTATTTTGTTTTGCTTGCGTGTGCAGCTTTTGCTTCACCTGTTACAGTGTCTTTATCTCAACCCATGAGTTTTCTCACTTTTACCCTTCTGATTCTCTCCCTCATCCCACCAGTGAGGAGCGAGTGAGTGGCTGCATGGGGCTGAGTTGCTGGCTGAGGTTAAACCACGACAGTCCTTTTTGGGACCCAGTATGGGGCTTGAAGTGTTCAAGATAACAACAGATTTGATTGGAATGTGCTAGATCGAATTTATAGCTGTTATTGCTATCTAGCTATTAATTGACAGGCTTCTATGCTTACCATAGCGCTTGCTTGCCTCACCATATACTAGAGGCCAGTGCTCATTAGTGGATGCTTTTTGCTTTTGCTGCTTGCTGTACTGCTGATCATCTTACTCTGCTGTGCCTGGGAACATTCTGATAACAGCAGTGGTGATGCGCTTGGGCTGGCAGATGGCCAAGGCATCGCTGGTGTTTCTGTGCTGCTGTACTGGACAGGCTGGCACTCCAGTGGGAACTCGAGTCGAAGGGACTGTGACCTGTGGATGAGTCCACATGGCAGCAGGACACCCTGAAGTGTCTGTAGCTGTGGATAAGCACATGCCAGAGCAGGTCCATCTCAAAGAGTCTGAAACTATGACTATGGCTGTGCCACAGCAGCTATACCTCTGAAGGGATTGTGGCCCAAGGATAAGCCCACACTGGAGAAGGTACACCTCGAAGCATCTGTGGCTGTGGGTAAGTCCACGGTGCAGCAGGCACACCTTGAAACACCAGTGGCTGTGCGTGAGGTCATGCTGGAGCACCTCAAAGTGTGTGGCCATGGATAAGCCCACAACATAGGAGGAACCCCTTGTTGCTAGCCAAGCTAGGAGCACGGGGATGAGTTCATTGCAATGTTAAACCCTGTAACCTGACCCAAAGAGACCAGGGGTGGAGATTGTGATGGATATACCTTCAAACTGTTGTATTCCATCATCTGAGTTGTGTGTTATAGGAATTACTATAGCAGGAACCACCTAAACCAGCGGAGGACAAGCTTTACAAGAAGCAGTGCAAGTGCAGCAGTGACCCAACCTGAGCTGGCTTTGCTGCCCAGTAACTTCACACAACACACCACCTCTCCTGTCCTGAGTGACCACTGCAACAGATGGAGCCCAAAGTCATGGACTAAATGAAGTCAATGGACATTTTGTGGACTTTTTAAAGACATTCTATAGGGGTGGTCCATAGACCAGGGGAATGATGCCTGTGTATTTTATCAAAGGATGGGAAGGGTGGTGGTGGTTAATGAGGCTGTATTGGATAGTGTGGGACTCAAGCATGACATAAATGGTACGGAATAAGTGGTGGAGAATGTGCTGGTTTTGGCTGAGATAGAGTTAATTTTCTTCCCAGTAGCTGGTGTGGGGCTGTGTTTTGGCTTTGTGCTGAAAACAGTGCTGATAACCCAGGGATGTTTTCCTTACTGCTGAGCAGGGCTTACCCAGAGCCAAGGTCCTTTCTCCCTCTCACCCCACCTCACCAGCGAGGAGGTTGGGGGGGGCACAAGGAGTTGGGAGGGGACACGGCTGGGACAGCTGACCCTGATGACCCAAGGGATATCCCACACCGTATGGCGTCATGCTCAGCATATACAGCTGGGGGAAGGAGAAGGAAGCAGGGGACATTGGGAGTGATGGCGTTTGTCTTCCCAAGTCACCGTTCCACGTGATGGAGCCCGGCTCTCCTGGAGATGCCTGAACACCGACCTGTCCGTTGGCAGTGGGGAATGAATTCCTTATTTTGTTTTGCTTGTGTGTGCAGCTTTTGCTTCACCTGTTACAGTGCCTTTATCTCAACTCATGAGTTTTCTCACTTTTACCCTTCTGATTCTCTCCCCCACCCCACTGAGGGGGGGTGAGCAAGTGGCTGCATGGGACTGAGCTGCCAACTGGGGTTAAATCACAACACAGGTGAATCTTAGACAGGTGACCTTACTGTTTAAGAGGGCAAAAAGGGCAAAAGATAAACAAACAGAAATACCATTATCTCCTTCTCACAAATCAGGAACAGAAGTGCAGAGTGACTGAATGTGGGATTCACCGATTCACCTGATCACAAATCAGCCATTTGCATTCAAGTTTGGTATGTGAACTCTTTATAGTCAATTGGGAGAAAACTATTCTGGGGCACAGTTCATCCTTCCTGTACCAGACATCCAAAATAGGCACTTCTGGGTTAGTAGCTATATGACGTCTTTCCTTCCACTGACTCTCAAGGCATCCAGTTGCACAAGGCCTAGATGCCGATATCATCACACAGATATTAAAATTCAGATGAGGTGAATCCCCCCAGCTCCATGTCACGTGGGAGGTTTGTGTTGGTGTCTGAGAATGAACCCAATTTTCCTGAGAGCCTTAAAAGTGATGCCCTTCTCTGAAGACCTCTTGCTTTACTACAGTTAGTCCTTCTGAGGCAGAGCCTGGTGCTGGGGTCCCTGAAAGCTTTCATTAAGCTATAAAGGGCAATACCTAACAGTTGATGTGTGATCAGCTGTCTGCAAAAATGTCTGTCCTCTGAATGGTCCGGTAAAACACTGCCCAGTTGTGGTGAGCAGTAGGAGCAAGGTAGAGCCCTGGGCCTCCATTCGTCCTCTAGCTGTGTGGTGGCAGTGACTTCCAGAGGGAAGGAAGGTGGGCTTCTGCTTTTCTGTGTCTTGGTCCTGTACATCTCCATGCTGGTTCTGGCTGGGGTAGAGTTAATTTTCTTCACAGTAGCTGGTGTGGGGCTGTGTTTTGGATTTGTGCTGAAAACAGTGCTGATAACCCAGGGATGTTTTCCTTACTGCTGAGCAGGGCTTACCCAGAGTCAAGGACTTTTCCGCCTCTCACCCCACCCACCAGTGAGGAGGCTGGGGGGGCACAAGGAGTTGGGAGGGGACACAGCCGGGACAGCTGACCCCGATGACCCAAGGGATATCCCACACCGTATGGCGTCATGCTCAGCATATACAGCTGGAGGAAGGAGAAGGAAGCGGGGGACATTGGGAGTGATGGCGTTTGTCTTCCCAAGTCACCATTCTGCGTAATGGAGCCCGGTTCTCCTGGAGGATGGCTGAACAACAGGCCTGCCCATGGGAAGTGGTGAGTGAATTCCTTATTTTGCTTTGCCCACGTGTGCAGCTTTTGCTTCACCTGTTACAGTGTCTTTACCTCAACCCATGAGTTTTCTCACTTTTACCCTTCTGATTCGCTCCCCCATCCCACCAGGGGGGAAAGAGAGAGCGGCTACGTGGGGCTGAGTTGCGGGCTGGGGTTAAACCACAACAGTGTCATTTGATTGTCTTTCCTCAGCAATCAAACTCACGTGGTGCCAAACTTCCTTTGGGACCTTGCAGGCAAGACATAGAAGACGTGTTGAACTAAAGACAGTTTTGAAAGGTGGCACGGTTCAAATTTCCTCAGTTATGTATCCACTGCCAAACTGTTCCTTGGGACACTGTTCCGAGGGACATTTGGGAGGATGATCAATATACTTTGCACCACTTGATAGGAGAACAGAGCAAAGAAGGAGTAGGTGCCATCTTACAGGCCAATTGTTTCATTAGAAAATGTGTACATGGTGGCAGAATCAAACTATCAAAAAAAGAATTTGGCTATTCAAAAACAGACTTTTGTTTCGGCACGTTGCATTTTGCCTGTCCACAGCTTTCACACCTGATCAGTTCAAGGCCTGGTTTTTTAAAAGCTATTTCTGTGAAACATAACTCCTCTAAAGATGGAGAAACTGAATCAAGGTCAAAGCCACCATTTTCCACTGTGAACTAATGGCAGTGAGGGATAAGACTGGAGACAGTCTGATTTTCAGGCATCTCTTAATCACCATATCATGCTTCCTCCTCAGTTAATCCAAAAATTTCTGCAAACTATTCTGTCCTAGATTTGTTTTTCTTTTTTTTTGCAATGTAAATTTTAAACTCAGTACATTCTGTCCAGGGTTGCACAGTCAGATATTTGTGCAGGGATGTACATCTGTATGTTTATACTACGGAGCAATTATTAGTCTCTTCTACTCTGTTCTGTTGTTCTCTGCTGAGTAGAGAAAACTAGGAACAATTAATTTCATGTCTCTTCCGTACGCCAAAGAAGCACTCTCAATCTTTACTTTCAAGAAGCAATTAACTTCAGGTTTATTAGTCAAGTTCTGCTATGAAGTTTCAATCTTTCATTGTACACTGTGAATTTTAATTACAATTTATTAAAATAATTTAATTGACTTCAGTCAATGGGCGTGAATGAGGGCAGAATTTCCCTGAGAAAGCTGTAGACAGAAGAAAAGGCCACCCATCCTAAATGCCTTCTGCCTGCCCTTTTTGGGGTTGCATCAGACTGTTTGAAAGAGGGCTGCATTTATCATCTTTGATGCCTCCAGCTCAATGGTCAATCCATATTAGATTCCACAAAAGGCAGTGAACCAAATTCATCTCTGATACAATTCCATTGACTTCAATGGTCTTAACCACAGGGATTAATCTGGCCTAATATCATAGTGTTAGAATGCGTGTGTGTGTACTATTAGCCTGGACTCTTTGCTGGAGATCACGCCGTGTAAAAGCTGATAGCTGTTGCAGTTGCAATTTGCTCAAGAAATCCAATTCCTTTTGTTGACCCACTGAAGTTCACATTCCGGGGGAAAAAAAAAAAAAAAAAGAGAGAGACCAAAAACCCCCTCCAAATCTCTAATCAATTTGAAACCGCAGCTGAATTTAGATGCATATTTGCTAATTTGGTTTATTATGCATGCAAATATTGGCATAAAAGGTGTTTCAATTATTTTCTAAGGCAGGGACCTATGCATTCTCCGCAGTCACAAAGAGTTTAAATGGAGTTATTTTTCCCTGCCTATAATCGTTCTCCCTTTTAAGTACCCAGGCAGAAAAAGTAAGTTTACTGCTTCTAGCACAATGGCTCTCTTCACTTTTAGGTTTGGGAGACCTGGGTGACCTACGAAAGTTAATTAGAAGGTTAACAAAGACTAAGGCAGAGTAGAATACAGCGCCTCTCCTCCAGCCAAAGATGTCATCCATTAATTAGGGAAATCGTTAAGGTGGCCTTTATTGAATCCATAGAAAATCGGCAGTTGGCGGTCGACAGTTTTGATCAGATTTTCCTCTCCCCAATAATACTACCCTTAATCGTAGGAGACGCGGAGGGTTCAGGGTGGGATGGCAGGGGTGAGGGGGAAAGTGTGTGTGCGCGTAGGGGGAGTATGTGTTTCAGCGACATTACAGTTAAACAGCCGCCAATTGTGACGGCTTTGATTCTCAGGCTTACATGGCATACTTTTTCCATGATGTAATCTTTATTGAACCTGGAAGCTTGGGGGTGGGGGGCAGGGGGCAAGTGAAACTCTGCTGCTGCTGCCGCTGCTGCCTGTCAGCCGCAGGAAGCCCTGGGAGTTAATATTGCAGTCATCATAGGCAGAGCTCGCTGCTTTTGCATGGTAATACGCGATCTGACTCCCCTTCCCTCCAAAGCGAAGACTGTCTGCTGCTAGCAATGAGAGCAAACAGCCATCTGCACAACAGACCCTTCATTTCTCCACGAATACATTCACTTTAAAGTTGAAGGGCCTTTTTGAAGACCTTAGATTTTTTTTTTTATACTCTTCTTTTTCCCACTACAGTACCAAAGTGGTGTTGCTATGGAGAATTTCAAGTGAAACGTTAGGCAGTCCCAGCATTTTAACATGTATATTTTTTAAACCATTGGGAGAATTGGTAGAGTGGAGATCTTTACCGGTTTACTTTTGACGTTTTT
>NW_009607094.1:0-12716 GCF_000690535.1 Cariama cristata | reverse complement strand
CGTTGAATGAACTATGTCAAGGACAGAGACTACAGCAAGTCCAACCTGTTCAGTGTTGTAACCAAGAAAGTGACCTAGCATTGAAGAAGTGTTTAGTTTGAACACAGGAAGCCGTCACCTTCCAGGGGAGGAAGGCAAAGACAAGGGCTACCGCAACCTGGGAAGTTTATGTTAAAGCAATGCAGTCCCAGCTCCGAGGTCCCGGAACATATTGCCTGGAGCCATTGGTTTGAGGGTTTCAAAAAAATGTGGAATCAAGAACTGTTTGGATATCTAGAGGACTGTATCCTCTGCAACACGTGGTACAAAATGTCTCACAAAGATTTAAAAAATAAAACATTTGGGTGAATAATACTTTAATTGACTGGTCTTCTTTGGGATATATTATACACAGTTCCAGGCCATTAGAGACCAACAAGCTGCTAAAAAAACCTTGTACTTATTCCTGCACCTCATATTCTGGTAAAAAGCTTCTTCACGTTAGCGTGAATTTTTCTACCCAAAAGAATTCAAATGTGAAATAGCAAGAAAAATAGCTACGTTTTAGAAGCAAGTTTTAATATGCACAGGGCACACATCTGCCTTATTGCCTGTATCTTTCTGTACACTGCAGTAGATAGTACTTTATTTTATATATAGCCTGTAATTCAAGTTCTCCCATAAAATAATTCAAGCTTACTTAGTATTTTTAATATGCAAAATATATCATATTGAAAGCAAGTCTCAGCACAGAAACAGTAGCAAAGAAATGCCAAGCTGCCACTGATATACTCCATTGAACCCTCAGCTTTTCTGCACCCTTCTTCTTGTGTCAAAAGTGAGATGGAGCAAGGTGTACTCCATGAGTAAGGCTTTCTCCATGCTTTGAAGAGCTCCCAGAGAACTGCAATTTGACCTGGAGAGGTGTTGTGTTCCCACAGCTCTGTTTTGGACCTTTTTCTCTTTTAGGCTAAGAGACAAACTAACTCACCCATTGTGTAGTCACTGAGATCCCCAGATAAAGTGCTACAAGAGGGCCACACACTATTATTCTTTTATTATGGAGCAGCAGTGGCTGTTCAAGAGTTACTACGGATTTTTATATGTTTTCCTACTGCCTTTTGTTTTCTAGTAGCAGTCCTGTGGCTTTGAGAGCTTTGGTCTCCGACTAGAGGAGGGTTCCTAAATTTAAGGTGGCATCTTTGGGAGGCTTTGGATATCATTCTGGGTAGGGGAAGGCAGGGTCCCTGTTGCTTAGACATATTTTTCTGTCACTGTAGCTTCCACATTAAAATGCATGTGAGGGTGGAGAGCTGGTGTCAGTCTTAACTTCAGCACTCCTGCGATGAATTTGCTGGCAATATTGAACAGCATTTGTACAAAGCCCCTGGTAAGCAGTGCGTTACTAATGGAGATGTTGTCGAGAGCATGGACAGGATGAAATCTCAAGGGCAGGAGGAGATTCTTGTAGCTGTAGCTATAGCTATGAGAAGCATATGAAGGATGAAAAGGTGAGTTATAGATGTTTTTTTCTCAGTTGATTCTCCTGGAGTTGCAGCCCAAATTTGTATCCTTGGTATGGAACTTTACTGGATTTTTTGTCTGTTTTTTTTCTTTCCTTGGTGGCCGTGACTGGGAGCAAAGCAAACACAAATCATTGCAAACACAATTTTACAGTGATTTCACAGTTAATACAGCTTTGAGAACGCTGGTAAAATGTGCACACTAGTACTACTTTTTAACTATGTTCATTATAGCAGTACTTATAAGTAACTGAGAAGGGGGAAAGTAGATTTGGGTTTTTTTAATCCATTTGATCTCAGTTTCCTAAAATGGCACAGGAAGGAATCAGTACAGGAGACAAGGCAAAAGAAGTCCAATCAAGACTGTAAGTTCTCTGGATGTCCAGGAGCCAGGTTTTGGTTGCTTGTGCAGTTTCTCCTCCTGCCATCTTCTCTGAAAGCATCATGGAAGGAATTTCTGGGGAAGCCTGGATATCTAGAAGGTAGATAATTCCACCTAGCTTTAGGCATCTGCTCCTGTTTTGGTGTCCCAAGTGTCTTCTTCTATTTGAGGAGGGCAGAGGAACACTTGTAAAGCTTGTTCTTTTGACCTGTTTCAGACTCCCATGTCAAGACGAGATGAACTGTGCCCTCAACATGCCTACTTTGCTCCTTGGAGTATAAAGGGGATCTGGACAACAGCTTCACCTCAGTTAGGCTCAATCTTGAAATTGAGTGCTGTACCTAAACCAGAAACATTTTCTAGTGAAGGGACTCCAGCATAGAACACCTTGTGGGAGGAACGGAGGATCACTGGAGAGCTATGAGATGGAAAAGGAGCTGGCTGGAGAAGAGAAGACCGTTGGCTATGCTGAAAGGGGAGCTGTCAGACCAAGGAACATCACTCCCAGCATTTCTCAAGAAGATTTATATTTTTAATACATATCTGGGTGCAAAACATAGCAGCGTCAGCTATACAGAGAAGGACAGGAATATCCAACATGAAGAGCTGATGGCCTTCAAAAATAGAATGGAGATGATTTGTAATCATGTAAAATACCCTTAAGGACGAATCGGAAGGATTTCTACTTGAAGCCAGAAGTTCATTACGTAGAAATGCAAAAGGGAAAAAAAAGACCTCCTTCTATTACTGACCACATTCTAACCATGAGACACTAAAGTTAGAGGGTTGCCAAGTAGGCGAATGCAATTCTAGGTTATATCAAATGAGCTGTTTCCAGTAGAGAAAGGAAAACAGGAATGCTGTGCTCTGCCGTGCACTGAGACTTCCTGTGGAATTCTGTGAACAAAACCTGCAGAAATGGAGGCTATCACAAGTGACTAAAATAAGGTCTAAAGACCCAAGAAAATAGCGTAAGACCTTGCAGAAGGGATTAAAGCAACATCTGAAGGCTTTGCTGAAAGGCTTGGGAGATGGCCTGAGACTGGAGGTAAAATTTTTTGGGGGGGAGCAGAAGCTGGAACAAGTTCAAAACAGATGAATAAGGAACCAGTAACCAGATGGCTGAGGACCAGCAGCTTTTCCGGGGACAGGGGAGGCCAAGGAATCTTTGGCAAGCTTGGAGGTTACTAACTGAGCAGGACGGCAGTGAGGATTTGAAAAGCTAAAAATACCAACAGCGCAAGGAAATCAGAAAGTTGCAAAAGTCAGAAACCTGATGTGGAATTAAGGCTGTCAGAGGACTTCTATTGCCTAGCCTTACCTAATACTGTCACAGCTGCAGAAACCAGCAGGGAAGAAGTCATACAAACTGTCCCAACATATAAGAAACTGCCAAAAAAATTGCAGTGAATGATCTGAGGAGGTATGCCCAGAACCTTTATGTTTGGAAGATGAACAGCAACACTGTTTCCCAGGAACCAAGCAGGTCCACAGCATTACCTGCAGCAAAAAAAGATGCAGTTGTCCACTCCATTTCTGAACTGGGCACACAGTCCGAAACCAGAAATCAGCCTGGTAGGCTGGGGCTCAGCGGGGATTGTGGGGAAGAGAAGGGGAGAATCTACCTAAGCTGAGGGGGAGCCTGAGGAGCCTTCCCTCCTGGCACCCCTCCAGCAAGGGCTGCCAAGATGCTTTGGCAAGGGAGCAGCTTAGAGGGACTCAGCTGGACTTGGCCTGGCCTGCAAAGATCAGTGAAAGGAGGCCAAAACCGTTCCGAGAGGTGCTGGAATTTGCCACGGGGCTCGGGTGCAGCTGTATGTTGAAAGGAGACATCGCTGTGGGAGCGAGACAGGAGCTCAGCGCTGTGGACACAGTGAGTATGGGCGAGAGTCATGGGAAGCCTCCTGATGGCACTTCCGAGTGATTAGAAGAAATGATACAATGGGTTTGTGCGATGAGGAAAATGTTTGGTAAGGGAAGCAGCCCTGTTAACTGTTCACTTAGGGAAATACCACAGTAAAGATAGCCCAGAGTGTGGCAAAAATGGAGTAACTGGTGATACCCTGTGAAATCCCCTGCCTAGCTTTGAAGGGAAAAAGTTTATTGACCTGGAAGTCAAAGTGTGGAAGTACAAGGGTCCGAGCTGCCGACCTAGCCATCTCAGGCAGGCGGACTGGCTGTGGCCAAACGTGTGAGGGGTTATCATCAGCTCTGAGGACAGTGGGCACCAGCTGAGCATACAGGTCATTGGGGGGGGCATGGGCTCAAGTGAGGAGAGACCACAGTGGGGATCATGCAGCCTGCTCCTCAGCTTGTTGTGAAAGGCCAGTCTCCGAACAGCGGGGTCTAGACAGCTACCCTTGCAGATGTTGCACAGATGAAGTAGATGAGCTGAAAGTATCTGATCTGTAGGGCATGGGTGACATTCCTTGTAGGAGAAGGTGGTGTCACAACACAGTCTGTACTCTGCTAGTAAAAGGAAGCTGAGGAGGATCCAAGATGTGCTTTGAGATATGGGAAATCTTGGCAGTGAATGCTGCTGTGCATCAGGGCTGACGCCTGCACAAGCCGGTTGCTTTGGAGCAGCAGTGCAGCTTTGAAGCTAATCCCATGCCGACCCGCACTTGCTGCAGGTTGGCTCAGTGACAGAGCAGCTGTAGCGTCTGTGAGCTCATCTCCTGCCTGAGAACACTACTTGGGAAGCTCAGATGCCCACTGAAAGTGCTACAAGCATCCCATCCACTTGTGTCGTGGGGTGTTTGGTCCAGAGAAGTTGACTACATGTTATCTGAAGGAACACCCACCCTGACCGCACGCAGTGTAGATTTGGAGGCCAATAATTGTTTCAGTCCTTTGTTGAGCCAAAGTTCTTGCTAACACAGACAGCCAGAGAATACGGTAGCTGTGCCATTGTGAGTTATGGGCACAGAACAGAGAAGGGGTGGCCACTGGGTCAGAACGTCTTTTAATGGCTCTAGTTAATGAAAAAAACTATGAAGCTGCAACTCTGGTAAGGGTTCAAGGACGGTTCCTCTGAGTCCTGAAGTCTTAGTTATGAAGTTTGACTTCATAATGAAGACTTGGGGTTCAATCTTTAGAGGCACTGACCCATTAAACTGCCCCACACTGTCTGTGGAGAAGGCATTGTACAGACTACTGAAGACCTAAAGGGTCCTTCAGCAGTAACTGGGATGTCATCCACGGGTCTGGTTAAGGGAGACGATAGCGTGTGCCTCAGTACAAAGTAGAACATGCTGAAAGAAACAACACCATAGTAGGTGCAGTCGCTGTCGTGAGAGGATAACACCTTGAATATTGCAGCATTTCAGTCTGGTTTCCATACTTGGTTTTAAGAAGAATTGGGAAGTGGCAGTGGAAGCAAAGAGCAGCGGTGAAGGGCAGGAGACAGCATTTCTACTGTGTCAGTAAGCAGCACTTGAAAGTGCCGGCTTCTGGCTGACACTGAGTGATCTTGGAAGCGGTCATTGCAAAATAGGTCCCTCTCAGCCCGTCTGCTGTGCCGAGATGGCTCTGGGCACACTCGGAGACTGTTGGTAAGAAAGACTGCATTTACAACCAGCCTGGGATCAGATCAAGGCTGCCACTGAACTTGAGCTTCCTGAAATGAGACTTGCTCTGAAAAGAGGCACCTTCTCATGGACACACAACCCAACGAGAGAGTTTTCTCTAACAAAAAGAAAAATATGTCTGTGCACAGGACTGGGCAATTTCCCAGGCACTCACAGATGTGCCGAGTTTTGTGGGGCTCTGAATTTACTACGAAGGCCTTATTTGCGGATTTGCCAATATTGCAGAGCCACTACATAAACTGGGTGAGAAAGTGACACCAACTGCAGTGGCATGTGATACTTAACCGCTTTCAGACTTAGAGTTGTTTTTGTCTTGGTTGATCCAATTTTAAAACGCTTTAGGGGGTTTGCAGATTGGAGACTGCTCCAAAATGAGAACACAAATTTGAAGATTTAATATTTAATTCGTAAAGTTGAAGATCTAATGTCAACAAGGGTCTAAGTAGTCCAGAGACTTTGTAATCAGGAGTTCAGAGAGGCAGTTTGCCTGGAAATGGAAGAAGTGGTGGCGTTTTGTAGTCACATCCATGTCCTGGAATAAGAAAGGAACCACAGACGTCTTGTCCCAGTTGCCTGATGGAAGGCAGTTGCAAATGTTGCCCTGAGCCAGATTCCTCAAGAGAGGTACTCTAGAAGAGAAGATGGTCCCCCCATTTCCATAACATGTTCAGGTTCAAAGGTTTCTGGTGCATGTCCTGAATATGACTAGACACAGGATGAGACATGTTGGAGAAATGTAGATACTTCCCAAAGACTCTGCTTTGGATGTAGCATGTGGGGTAACTAGAAAATCTACAAACGTAGAAAATCTGCAAACGTACGCATCCACGAGTACTGGAGAGCTGTCACTGCGACAGAGATTAAAGAGAAAACTATATCAATATATAAAACTTATCCAGTGATGGTTCTGGTACAAGATGATGATTCTAAACACCTCACAGCCCAGTCCTAAGCTATATAAGAGTTTTGCAACTGCCAGATATTTGGAGAACGCAAAAAAATCTTAGGCAAACTATTAGAGGATTTGTGCTGAGTAAAGCACACAAAAAAAAAAGCATAAGAAATTCAGCAAGAAATGAGGTCTTTGCAATAATACAGCTGTTGGGATAGAATAGCCACATGGGCGTAAGGAAGAAGCTGGTTAAGGATTTATTAGAGAAGGGACGTAGAAAGGAAGCCCAACATTTTCTTTCAGTCTCCTGAACTCCTCCTGCAACCAGGAACATCCCCGATGAGGGAGAGAGTCTGCCACATGGCAGTACACGGCATAAATACACAGCATGTGTTATACAGCTAAGGACTGTAGGTCACGTCATCAGCTGCGGGAAAGCAGCGCAGCTTCTTTTATTTTCACGGAACAGCACCCCATCCCCCCAGCTGCAGATTCAGCTCCTCTGTGCTCTTCTGCTCTACTAAGTGAGTGATTTTTCTTGGCAACTGGATTTTCTGAGTGTCGCTTTTTGCTGGGGGGGTTGGGAGAAGAGCAAGACGTGTCCTCCAAGAATGGACCTTGGCAATAGTTGGGAAGATAGTGCCTTACACGGCCACCCTTTGCCACCTTCTCCTGCACCTGAGGTCAACCCAGCACACCTGGTTAGGGCAGTTCTCTTACACTCTGCTGCAGAGAGGGAGCCACCTGCCCAACTCCTCCCGGCTCTGCAGTCAGGGTAAGACCTTAAACTCCATTTCGGGAAGAAGGAATTTTTTTTTTTTACTTTTTGAGACAAGGGAAAAAAAAAAGCTGAGATAGATCCTCAAAAGTTACCTTGTTCTGATCGACCTAAGTCCCCGTCTACCTCTCCAGAACACACAGCCAAAATGCATGGTTATGCCAGAGTGAATAAAATGTAACCCCCCTGCTGCTGCAGTGGGAATGGATGAGGGGGAAGACTGGGAGGGGATGGGATAAACTGAGGACATGATCTAGGAGACAGTGAAGGGCAGAGACCAGTTTTGCCCCTGCATCCTGTACAGCACCCCACGCGATAACTCCGACTGCCGAGAGACTATCAGGCTTTTCATGGCATCCAGAACTGAGGAGGGGGGTTTTGGTAGGACCAAAGATACGGAACTGTGTCCCATGAGCTCGGGGGATCTGGGAGGGGCAGAGGCACCCACCGGGGTGGGGGGGGAACAGAGTTTGGCAGGTACTGATTGAGGCAGGGCAGGAGGTATGAAGGAAGCAGGGATAAGGCAGGTTTGCAGGGCTAAGAGACCATGCTGGGGAAGGCAGGGGCCTGGGGGGTGTGAAGAGGAGAAATCTCTGCTTGGAAGGAACCTCTGTAAGTCAGTGTCGCTCCCTCCGTGTCTGTTCAGCAATGCCCTCTGGCAGGTCAGGATGAGGGGAGAGGTGCCCCTGGGGTACCTGCTCCTTACCTAGCCCTGCAGTCGTCACTGCCTCAGCTCCTAGAACTCACACCGGCAGTGCCTGGACATCCCAGGTTTGCCGGGGGACCCTCTGTGCTTAGCACCCTCAAACGCAGAGGGGAAGAGGGGAAAGTGCTGCATGCTTGGCCGGGGGGGGCTGTCCTGCTCCAGGGAGACCCAACAGAGATACAGGCTGGCAACGAGAGCGTGCCACTTCTTAATCAACAGACCTTGGAACAAATGCTACTTCCTACCATGCCATATTGCTTACAAAATCGCCACATAGCAAATAAACTGAAAATCCAAACTTTCCCGGTCGTGAACTCCAGGCTGTGGCAGGCTGTGCCGGCGCACGCCGAAGCTGGAGGCACAGCATCGCTCCTAGTGCCAGCGCTCGCACCCCGGGCTGCTGCCCCGCCGAGAGCCCGCAAAGGCGGCTCAGCGCTCCCTCCACCGGGGCTGTTATCCCGGGAAGCTGAGGAGGATCTGTTCTTTAACTCTGGTGGGCTTGGGATCAGGTTTATATCCCTTTAGAAATCCTTGCCACATGTGCAAACAAATTGCGCTGGGTGGTGTAATTTGAGAGCGAAATTAAATGAAGAGGTGACACGCCAACGGCGTACACAAAACAAGGGAAACGGTTCCAAATCACAAGCTGCCGCAGAGCGAGGAGTTTTACATAATAGCAAACTTTGGGTTTGGATGACTGGTATTCTTCAACAAACTTTTCAGAAATATTTCCTGGAGCAAACCCAAAGAGAGAATCCTCATTTACCCTATTCCTTTCAGAAGTAATTGAATTCACTTGTTTAGGGTTTCTGCCTCCTCCACCTTTCATTCAGCAGCGATGTGAATTCTGCTAATCTCTCTACAAAACAGTCAATCTCCTCTAGTCTCACAAACCATCACTCAGCCACACAGTAATGAAAAATTGCTTTGATCCTCTCCGTTTACTTCATCTCCAAAAAACACCTCCATTAAAAAAAAAAACTAAAATAAAAAACCTTCAATAAACTCTGTCGCTAAAAGGAATGTGTATGATTAGTTCAGTAAAATTTTTTTTTTTATCTCCTGCAGTGGGTTGTCTGAGAAATCCTGGGAGTTAAGAAGACTGCAAAAGTGGCTCATAGCTTTGGGTATGGGTATACAGCGTTAACGTGAGTGTCCAAATGGTTATGCAAGCTGTGAAAAATTACGTAGAGGAGAAGAGGGAAAATGCAGGGAGCGGATTAGTAGGCACTCTTTCTGGATACTGCATTTACGAGTAAATCTCGGTTACAGATTTTTCAGACTATAGCCGCCCTGCTGCATGCAGCTACCCACTGCTGTATTCACACCCTATTAACTTGGATAAGCAGGACGGTGCTTTCGACATCTATTCAGGGAGGAGATCTGAAAACCATCTCCCCAGGAGATTACATTACTTGCCAATCATCTATCTACTAGCCAGAATACCTTACCCACATTTTTTGAGGGGCAGCTTACTGCAGCCTGTCCATCTTCGTTTCGTGTACATTTTTTTTTGCTAGTCCATTTTCAAGTATGAATTTTCACAGCAACTGGCAAAAAATTAAAACCTATTCTGAGAAAACAAACCCCCACACCTTCTCTGTTCTCCTTGGGAAAAGTTCAGCATTGTAGGAAGTGTAAAAAATACTGTATTTTTATCTGAGAGGGGATACGTAAAAATGAATCCCTCCCAGTACTCATTTTCTCCAGTTCTGTGGAAGCCACAAACACAGTCATTTCTTCACTGGCAAAAGTGAACGCCTTTTGTCATTCCTTTACATCCCTCAGAAGTGAGTAGGGCCAGCCCAATATGGCACACCTCTCGGCTAAGCTCTGGGATGAATTTACCCGCTAATTTCTTCCTGCCTCCTATTCCGAGTCATCAGATCATGAGATCTGCTGCTGTAAAATACTCTGTAACACCTGGAGAAAAGTTACCGTGCTTTGAAGTCGTGTAGCACTCTTCAGGCGAGGATCTCAAGGCACGCTGCTAACACTTGGAGCCAGATCAAGGGAATGCTGTGCGTGAGTCATTTTACTTGAATGAAACACACTTCCATTCCCCACACAAATATGTGTCTATATGTGTGCTTTTATTTTCCTAGACACATTAGTTTTAGTTATTTACCCATTTGTGCTCCAGATAATTACATGCTGTGGATTCAATTGGATGCAGATTTATTCTTCACTTCCTGTCCTAAATTCTCTGCAATTAAACAGCTGCTGTGTGCTTGGTGTAATAAATTTACACAAAATCTGGGATGGTTTGGCATAGCGGAAAGGTTGTTTGGCACGGGCTTAGGACGGCTACATTACGTACAACTGGCAACCCCTGTGCGGGTTATGCTTTCTCTCCCAAATGAGAATTGCCCTACTGCTGTGTAACCAGAAAGGCCCGTTTGCTATGACAGAAATGTTTACAAATTTATTACTTGTTTTACTTGGCTGTCTTGAATATTCTCTCCCAATCTGAAAAAGAGACATTTTTTTTAGCTTTCCCAGGCTAAGTCCTTGGGGAAGACCTAACTGGAAAGGAACAAGAAGAAGAAATTCTTCAGGAAGCCTGTGTCTGCAGAAATACCTCCACTTCGTTTTACCCAGTGCAGCTTTCTCTCCTCACTGCTGAGAAGGGTGGGAAATAGAGGAAGGAGCTTTTTTACATATTTCTGTGTGTACCATAACATTTTGCAGCATTTTGCACTGTTATTAATGAAATGCGGACCAGACGGTGGTCTTATCCTTTGTGAGGGTGCACAGTGTGCAGCATCTCTCGGTCCTCGCTGACCTGCGCCCTGTTCTGATCCACCTCCTTCCAGGGCAGCTCTCACACCCCCGAGTCAGACAGCTCCCCTTTGATACCTGCACATCATCCACGCAGCGTCCCCATCTCCTGTGGCATTGAGGCCTTGAATGACTGTGGTCTGTGTGCCAGTATGAGTGGCACGCAGCCCTTTTGGGGGAGCAGATGTAAAGTCTGCTCTAGCGGGGTCTGCAGACTGGAATTAGAGATGTACTTACTGTTTATGAGTTAGCACACGTGTCTTTTTGTTTCCTGATACCTTCTACATAATGAAGTCAATGAGAGTTAAACTCCTCAGCTGTGATTCACATATTCATTAATCTCCTGCAGTAACAAGTACGAATTTTACAGCGCATACAGTACGCTTATTACCAGTGTAAACAACTTGCTGCTTCCAAAAAAAGTGTTGCAGGAATTAGGTCCCATTGTATTGAACTGAAGGGAAGAAGAGTTAGAAAAATTTGCTATGCGCTGCTGCCTAGGCCCAGACGGCTGCGATCTGGTTATTGCACAGGAGTAATTCTGGATCTTTGAGAGAGAGCTAGCCCCCTCGTTTCCACAAGTGTCATCGGGGTTGGCTGAGGCCCCGCCGGAATTAACAGGGATTTGGCAAACCCTAGGAGTGGCTAAAAAACACCTAGAGAAACAGCACATCTGAAAGCAAGACAGATTAGTTATTTAACTTGTCAAATCAGGGGTGAAACGATGCCCAGGCAAGAGCGGAGAGCAGATTGTGTTGGGTTTCTTCAGGAGGAGCTCCCAAGGTTTCCTTCTCAAAGTTGGCCCCTCGGGCTGGTGTTTGCGGTCATGTGCTAAGGCGTACCCCTCTCCCAAAGGGCTCTGAAGGTATTTCTGTGCCATCTCTGCTCCCACCCCGTCTCGACAGAGTTGCACTATTGTGGTTCTCTTCAGAAATCCACACGTGGTACCCACGCAGCTGCAGGGCCGCAGATGCCTCTGGGATTAAAGAGAATGTGACGTGCCTGGGATAATCTTCATAGGAAAGGCTGAAGTAACTCACTTCTTTTCAAGAAGAAACATCCGTCTCTTTCTTCCCACAGCCTGTAACGGTGCTTACCCCTTCCCTGGGAATATCCAGGTTGCTTTGAATTAGATAAATGACAAGTCCAGCACCCTCTTGGCCCTTGGGCATTTGAGGAAAGATCACTTTCCATTTCCCAAACCCCTTTGACTCAGCTCCTGTTCAGGTTACAGAGGATTTTCCCCCTTTTTTTTCCCCCCACTGAGCTGAAGAGGAACAGGATCAGGCCCATGACATGATACCACGATATTTCTTGTGCTTTCTGCTTCTCCAAGTTTCAACACTAATCCACATTTTCTTCCTCCTGTGAAATGAAGTAAAAATTACCAAGGCTTCTGGTCTGGCTACAAGGGAGCTCTGGGCTAGATAAAAATACTGCGCGGATGGGAGCGGTTAGCAGGTTATTAGCTCAAGGTTGCCTATAAAGATGTACGGAGAGGAGCATCTCTGCAAAGGAGGCTGACGTGTTCAGTGACATAAAGTGGCTTGACTGTTAGCTTCTTTTTTTTTTCTTTCTAAATGACAAGACAAAGCCACCTCTGCACTCCTCCAACCCCCCCTCACCCTCCCAGCCATCCCCTTCCCCCTAGATGCTTGGTGTTTCTTCTTTTTAGAGGGGAGGGAGAGAAAAAAAAAAAAAAGAAAAAAAAGAAAGGGAGAGAGACATTTTCTTTCACACAAGCCCTCAGAATTACAGTTCATGAACTATTCAGTAAACTGACCGGCATGAACCTCCCTTCAACGGCCTAATCTAAGGGGTGGATCTATGTGTTTTGTTGCTTGTCAAAAACAATCACTGCTCGGCCCATTACATTTACAGCACGTCGTCCTTTAATTGGTGTAACACACTGAGGGCTGAAAGGAAGAAAGTCCTACAAAAGCCCCCGAGTGAATGAACCCTGACTCACACAAAAATACTCTTCAGAAGTTCAGAGCTGGGCACTAACAAGGGAGGTAGAGAGTTAGTTTGAAAAGGGGTTAAGTTCAGAAATGTGCCACCTTGAAGACCCTCCCATCAAAGCCA
>NW_009607093.1:1458-5345 GCF_000690535.1 Cariama cristata | reverse complement strand
CCCACCCCCGGCATCCCACTGCGGGAAAAGCTACGCTTTTAAGGGCATCTTGCAACCTTTTTTTTTCTTTTTCCGCAACGCCGTATGTGAGGCTGTGCGGGGGAGGGGACGTCGGGGGACCCCAGGTGCTCCCCGGTTGCCGCCCCCGATGGAGCCCCGCAAGGGGGGCTGTGCCCGGCAGAGCCCTTACCGGCCTCTCTTCCCCAGGCAACAAGGTGTACGTTCACCCCGAGTCGCCCAACACCGGGGCTCACTGGATGAGGCAGGAGATTTCTTTCGGGAAACTGAAGCTAACGAACAATAAAGGTGCCAACAACAACAACGCGCAGGTAAATTTAAGGAGGGGGGGGAGTTGAGGGCAGGCTTGGGGGGCTCTTGGTGGCTCTGCCAGCGGAGCCCTGGGGGTTTGGGGCTTTATTACAGCGTTTAATCGAGGTGCTAGATCACTGATCTTGTGACTTGATCCCTCCTTGAACTAGGTCTTGTTTTCTTTGTTTCTTAAGAAGATGATTAGAAACGTCAGAAATAGATGTGTGAATTTCTTTGTTTTCAGTCAATATGTTTTATCTCCGGAGTTGCTGAAAAAGTGGGAGTGTAGCTGATGGCTCTTGATTTTCTGCATTTACGGATCTTAACGTATTAGTAACCTAGTGAAACAGGGCTACAAGCTGTGAATCATCTCGTGTTAACGGTTAAAATTGCTCCGTTCCCAAGTCAAAAGATTACAATTTACAGAAAGAAGACATCGGGCTATAAAATAGATCTTTTAACGTTGGATGCAGTTAGCCTAAAGGTCTTCTCTTCTGTGGTTCCTTTTAGATGATAGTACTGCAATCTCTACACAAGTACCAGCCCCGGCTTCACATTGTGGAAGTGACTGAAGATGGTGTGGAAGATCTGAACGATTCCTCAAAGACTCAAACGTTTATTTTCCCTGAAACGCAGTTCATAGCAGTTACAGCGTATCAAAACACTGATGTAAGCACGGACGTATAAAATGATAAGAATAAAATAGTCTTGTGGGTTCAACATCTAATGTTACTATATTCTGCTTTCGCTTTTAGATTACCCAGCTCAAAATTGACCATAATCCTTTTGCGAAAGGCTTCAGAGACAACTATGACTCGTAAGTGCGCTTCCGTCTCCTCTCGCAGCTGCCTCTTGTCTGGGAGGAATGATTCTGGCCTGAAATGTGTGCGGAAGGGTTTTTTCTTTAGACGCTACTTGAGTTATTCAGGAGTGGTATTGGCAGCTTTGCTAGCTGATGTGCTCCTTTCAAAGACTTTAATGTCTGTTTGAATAGTTACTGTATGGTCTCGATGACCGGTCTCCCAGCAGGCTTCTGGATTTTGGTAGGGAACTTGTACTGGCAGAACCCAGCCGGTCTGCAGACGGCGGCGGTGTATGGGGCATCTGCCCGGAGCAGGCGGCTGCTTCCCGTGGTCAGCTGCAGACTTGCCTGATGCTCCCTTCCTCGCACTGAAGGGCCTTGGAATAACTGGAGCTGTACGTGTATCCGTATGGCTTCTGGGAGGGAGGTGCCGCACCTCATCTGGAATGGGGTGGCTGGCAGAGAGCAGTGTGTACTTGTAACAGTAATACTAGAAATTTTCTACTGGTCTGGGAAAACTAAACAAGTTCTGCATTGGATAAAAATGAACTGCTGTCCAGTTAAACCCAGTTGTGATTCTAACTAAGAAATAACCCTGTTTCTTCCCCCTTGTATTTTTGTGTTGTCTTGTGTCATACTGGAATTGTAAAGAACGATGCTCAGTATTTCTCTTTTACGTTGTAGCATGTACACAGCTTCAGAAAATGACAGATTAACTCCATCTCCCACGGATTCTCCTAGATCCCACCAGATAGTCCCTGGCGCCCGATACAGCGTGCAACCCTTCTTCCAAGAACAGTTTGTCAACAACCTGCCCCCAGCCAGGTTTTACAACGGCGAGAGAACCGTCCCTCAGACGAACGGCTTGCTCTCCCCGCAGCAGAACGAGGAGGTGGCCAGCCCTCCTCAGCGGTGGTTTGTTACGCCCGTACAGCAGCCCGGCGCCAACAAATTGGACATGAACTCCTACGAGACGGAGTATTCTCCTAGCACCTTGCTCCCTTACGGCATTAAATCCCTCCCCCTTCAGACATCCCACGCTCTCGGGTACTACCCCGACCCAACGTTTCCATCCATGGCAGGCTGGGGGAGCAGGGGCTCTTACCAGAGAAAAATGACAACAGGATTACCTTGGACCCCCCGAACAAGTCCTCCGGGATTCTCTGAAGACCAGCTTTCCAAGGAGAAGGTGAAAGAAGAAATCGGCTCATCCTGGATAGAGACTCCACCCTCCATAAAGTCTCTAGATTCAAATGATTCTGGGGTCTACACGGGTGCTTGTAAGAGAAGACGGCTCTCCCCTAGCACTTCCAGCAATGAAAACTCCCCGACTCTGAAATGCGAGGACATTAATGCTGAGGACTATAGCAAAGACACTTCAAAAGGCATGGGCTACTACGCCTTCTATACTAGTTCGTAAAGCATCCTTTTATTCCAATTGGCTGATTTTTTTTCAGGGTGGCCTTGGTTTTTTTGCATTACAATTGCCAAAAAGACTCTTGCCTTCCACCTTGAATTGTTGTGTGCAATTCTAAAGAAGGTGCCAAAGCTTTTTGACTGTTGCAGGTTTTTTTTAAAGAGCAAACTACGGTAGAATTCTTGCCCTCTTTTAGAAGGAACCATATGCAGGAGCTGTAAGCAGGAGCCTAGATTATTTTTTTTTTACAATGTGGCTTATTTATTGGAGACACTAAAGTGTACAGTTTGGCTTGGCTCAGAGGCCTGATCAAATCTATGCACTCCTGAGCAAGGGAATAGGGGGGGTTGGATCCCAAATTTCATTTTCTTCCCTGCCTGCCCCTCTGACAAAAGGAGAGGAGGCTGGGTTGCGGGGAGCCGCACAAATGCGATGTTCTGCTTTAGACTGAGCTGGCTTCTTCAGCCCTTGTCTGCAGCACAGTTGGCCGAGTTGGATATTGCTCAGACAAGGCGCTCTGGCAGAAGATGGCCAAAATAAGGCCCGCTTGCCAGGCAGGATTTTGACTTGAAGGTCTTGTTGCTAATGGTGGGGTTACAATGACCAAATCTAACTTTTCTTAGTTTAGAACTTGCATTAAAAAAACCCCCACACTTCCATCCCAAAAGCCTAACCTTTATTGAGGTGGCCAAAAACAAAGTGTACAGTTGTGTTTTGTCTAGGTACACTGTAGAATATTGTGGAATAATGTACAAATAGTTGACCTATAGCTGTTTGGTCAGAAGGGCCTCCAGTGGTGCTTTGAAGTTCAAAAGGCATTTCTTGGGGGTTACTCAAACTTTTAGTATACGGAGCATTGCGAAAAACGTGAACAGATTTCTACTTACGTGTACGTAAAGTGACTTTTTCAACTGCCCTGTACGGAAGTGGATGTGATGTAACTTACCCACTCTTGCCTATCGTTTCAGCCATTTTAAACAGATCAATCCTAGAGCACTGGCACACAAACTTCTTCGCAACAAAGCTTGGTTCTGTTTTCTTTTTCTATGTACATAGTAGTAATTTTTAATAAATGTGGTGGTGCCAGGGATAAGAGCAGGGGTGGCTCTCTGCCTCTTCTTTGCCTCCTCTACTCCGTGTCCCGGCTGGGGGGAGGAGGGAGCACAAGCCGGGGGGGCTGAGTTGTCTCTAAATCGAGCCATCCGTTGCAAAGTTTCACCGTGCTCATTTCGATGCTGCTATGTGTGGGTTTTTGTTTTAATGTATCTCTTCTCGTGGTTTGCCACAGTTCTCCTGTGCATCCTCCCCAAGCTCTGAGCCCTCGGCTTGGCCCAAAAAATCCGACGGTGCCTCTTTTCC
>NW_009607093.1:1163-1371 GCF_000690535.1 Cariama cristata | reverse complement strand
TCCGTTTCCCGGAACAGGGTACGAAATTCCCCTGCCCGCTTATCTGGGGAGAAAGCCCCTCCTGGCAGAGCGATTAAATCCCGGCTCCCGCGGCAGCGCGACTTTTCCTGGGGATATGCAGGCAGTAATGGGATTAAACTGTGAGCGATGTCCGGCTGCAAACAAAATAAAGCAGGGGCTCAGGCTGGGGCTCTCCCCGGGGGAGGGA
>NW_009607093.1:362-615 GCF_000690535.1 Cariama cristata | reverse complement strand
ATTAACACCTTGTGATTATAATGCATTCCTAAAATGGGGCGTCAGACGCCAAATTGTGAATAAAGGTATCTAATTAATCTTCATAGGATGACACCGATAAACAACTCTATATTTAAATAAAGATCAAGGAACTGCATGCTGCTTATTTGTTTACATTAACAGAAGATAAAGTTAACTATCCTTGCGCCTCGCTTCGTATCGTGATTTACCGAGACGAACAGCAGGCTCCGGGGGGAGAACCCCGGCTCGCCTA
>NW_009607093.1:0-324 GCF_000690535.1 Cariama cristata | reverse complement strand
CCTTGTGTCCGCGGGCTCCGGTGGGAGACGGCCGGGAAAGGCGGCACCTTCGCCCCGCAGCTCGCCGGCAGAAAGCGGTCTGTGAGGAAGCCCGCGATTTCGGTAGCTCTCGGCGTGAAAACTGCCGTGCGACTTGGAAACGGCAGAGCTGGAGGGGGATGGCGGGCCAGCACGGCCTCGAGGAAAGACAGACAGACAGAAATAATTTGTGGAAAGGTTATTTACACCGTTGTGGTGGTATGCAGTGAGAGGTGAAGCGTAAGTTTGCCCGGTGAAGCTGCAAAATCTGGTTTTCGGTTAAGGGAAATCGGGACCTCCTCGGCT
>NW_009607092.1:18579-26893 GCF_000690535.1 Cariama cristata | reverse complement strand
AGGTCTCTTCCAACCAAATCGATTCCATGATTCTATGTGATTCTGTGATCAGTCAGACCTGCTCCTTGTCTCCATACTTGAATATCACAAGAGTCACCATCATCTGCCTGTGCTGCGAGAGGTGCAAGACTTCCTCACCCACCACTTTTTGTTTCTGTAGTGCGGGTTCGCTCTGCCTTCCTCCCTCACACCCTCCAGGTTTTGCTCTTCTCACCAGCTTCCTTCCTTGCAAATGCAAAGCCAAAAATACAAATACAAAACTCAACACTAAAATTCAGCTAAACACTTCAAGTAGACTATTTGATTGAAATCTCCTTTGCAGTTGTACAATTGAAAGCTGCAGACGTTTTGCCCAGTCTGTCCTGTACTGATGGGTATGGGCAAGGGGCAAGAAGAAATTCTCAGTCTTGTTTTGAGCAAGTTTAAAATCAATTGCTCTTTGGATGACTCACCCTGAGGCCTCTCTTTGGAAGTGCCGGGAAATGTCTCCTTCCCTCCTTCAAAATAAGGGTGAGAGCTTTAGCCCTGTGTAAGGCAGATGCAATGTTAACAGCCTAAATATTTACCTGCTTCATTCTTTGTCCTATTTATTAGGAATATTTTCCATCTCTCCACCTAACTAAGCAGCGTTTCCCCTAAAAACTGCAAATATTATGGCCCTTCATTCTACAGAAATTTATTACTATGGAGTAAAAATGCTACTGTATTCCAAACATTGGAAAGAGAGCAGGGAGACTCCATTCCTGCCAACTTTTAATAAGATACACATTTAAGCTGCATGTTGCTTGCAAGTTGCATGTTTATTTAAACAAGAATTTCCAAGTGTTTAGGGACAGAGGTTGCTACAACAAGTTCTTATCATTAAAAACAATGGTGCTGAAACTTTCAGGAAGGAGAATTACAAATGGAGTCACTCTGCAGAATAAATCACTGATAAACTTTCAGCACAACTAATTTTAACCCAGGAAGAAGTACTGCTGGATCTTAACTCTCTCCTAATGGATGTGCACACTCCCAGGATGGTTTGGGCCCTATTATGAGATTAAATGATTTATTTAGGGATTTCAAATGCTTTGAATAAATCTTTCTTTTAGTCTCTGAATTATGTATTTTTCTAGCAGAGCCGGAGGTATGACACTTTCTCAAGGTAATTCTGCAAGGCCAGGATTACCCAAACTGTTCCATTCGCCTGACAATAGAAACCTCTTCTGTGACTTCCAAAAATTTAAGCACAGAAAAGGGTGCTCAGGGCCTGACATTTGCCTTTCGTAGCGATGATAAATGAAGTTGCTCAGCTTAATTGTGCCAGGGGGCATTGTCACACCCAATTAAAACATAATAGGCAGGAGGGCTGCCGAAGGAACGCTGCTTGGGCCATAGGGTCATGCTCTCCCACGTGAGCAAACGTCACTTCACAACTGCCTTACCCTAACTCCCAAGCACCGCCCGCACACCAAAAGTGAGACGTGGAGAGAGGGATTTGTACAGGGGCCTGTCATTATTAACAAATGGCTACCAAAGACCTTACACAGGGCAGCTGGCTGGTGGGGTGATGAGCCTGGGCATGGAGGTGGCAATTGCCATCAGCTCCTCAGTGCCCAGCACTGACCTGAATTGCTTGGGGAGCATCACAAGAGCACCGGCACCAATTCTGCTGTTGCAGCTTTGCATGGCCCAGCACAACCAGCAGCTGCTTTAGCCTCTGTAGTTAAAGATATAAACCACCAACAAAGGGACACACCACACCGGGGATGCAAGACTGCGTGGCTGGGGATCCACTGAGAAGCCCCAGCTGGCCCCCTGTGCATCCTGAGGCAGCCTTATGGTGTAGCCTTTGGCCCCTCACCAGAGGAAGGACACAGGCCCTGGGCTGCTCGACCAGATGCGCAGGGCACTCTCCCCGCTGTTGGTTCTGCACAGATCCCATAGCAAGGGATCCTCAGCTGGTGCCTGGTTCAGTTTTGCTCTTTATGCCTGAATCTCTGTGTGCATCCCCGCAGCGCTGCCGGGAGCCAGCTCAGGGCAGAGGCACACACTGAGGCAGCCCCGTGCCCGGCCCCGGCAGCACTGGCAACTCATGCAACTCATGGGGCTTGGCATTGCTGTGGAGACCCTCACAGGGTTCCCACCGGGAGGGAGCCGCACACCGTGGCAGCCTGCGGCAAAGGTGGGAATGTGGCCCTGACGGGTGCCATCCCTGGGACCAGCCCCAACCCTGTGGCAGGAGCCATGAAGGGTCCAGTTTAATGAGACCTGAAAGCTGCCGGAGCCGCACGTTGGTCTTGCGGGATTGCCAGCCGGTCTGCTGTATGGGAAATCAGCAAAGATGTCAGAGGCGATCGGATCTCAACCCGCTTGCATGTCAGAAAAGAGCTTGCAGACGTGAATACTTCGAGTTTACAGCTCCATAGTCTAAATGCACCCATATGCCTTCCATATCCAAATTACCATCAGTTGCCAACCAAATCACAGGGGCGAGGGACAAAGCCCGCTCTCCCTTGACCTACTTTCGATACCCACCATCGCTCACTGACACCCCAGAGATGGAGCGGGAATGGTTTTAATCCACTTTGCTCCTATTAATCTTAATCAGGCTCCAAATGTGATGGCCACTTATTGCATTAAAGCAGGACAGCGATGCAGGTTCCAGAGCTGCTCTCACAGCCTGAGCATCGCTCCTCTCGTATCACGGCCATGCAACAAATGCTGCACCACGAGCCACCTCCAGCCACCGGCTCCAGACAGACTGCTGAGAAACCAGGGGAGAAAGATAAGCGATCCTCTGCCACGGTGCCTCCAGAAAACTGCTGGGGCTCAGTAAATAAAAGAAAACTCTAAATATTATTTTTGGTAGGGATTTTCATATGAAAAAGTAAAACACCATAAATCAGGCACAATGCTACAATCAGCACATACTTGTGAATAAATGCATCCTGTAGTACATTTCAGCATAAATTATAGCCATTTGATTTAGGCTTTGCTGCACAAAGCCACGTTATTTAAATTCAGCCAGAATTGAGTCCACTCACATTGCTACACATTTATAAAACATATTCATGATTATTGTCATAAACTCCTGAGAACTGGCTGTTGAGTTATTTTGCCACATCATCATCTGTAGTAAACAAGACTTATTTTACATGTCTCTTTTCTTTCCTAACAATCTGCTACAAAACACTCTGCAGAATTAATGCCAAAGTTATGACCAGATTTTCTCCAGCAAGTGCAAAATGGTACCCATACCCAGTACAGTAAAGGCAAACCTGTGCACAGCCAGAAGCTCTGATGCAAGACCCTGTGTGAGGTTGCCCATGCCCACTCCCTCCCTCCCTCTCCCTTTCTCTCAAAAAAACCCTCAGCTGGTACAACCACAAAGACCTGAAGGCTTGGAGGGAAGGAGGGGACCCCTCCTTTACTGGCAGGTAGTTTACCTGTAACACAGAGAAGGATGTCTGGGAACTAATAGAGAAAGGTCAGAATTCTCCATGGCCAAAGTCTTCGTTTCCTGGGATTCTCTGTCAGGGTGGTGAGTCCCACTGGGGGTTGGCTCTCACGATCTCTGCAATAATTTGCAATTATTCTCGGCAGTACCCTGCTTCACTCTGGCAGGCAAGCCTTTTGTTGCATGAGTCACCAGAGGCACCCGCGCCGTTTGAGGAGTGGATCAGCTGGTGCCTCCGGCCAGCACACCTCCAGCACCCACCCACGGGAGTCCCGATTCCCAAACCTGAACACCTGCCAAGGTAAGGGAGACCCTGGGTGCTGGCTGGTCTGCTGGGCGCTTTGATCTCCCACCTCAGAAGGGCAGATGGGCTTCAGGAGAGAAGAATCAAATGAAAAGGTAAGGCTATGGGGTGTGTTTCAGTGCAAGACTTCAGGGGAGGTGTTTCAGGGGTACCCGGTAATGGTGACACCGGCAGTGTCCCCAAGTCCTGCCTGTCACCCATGGGTAAAGCAGCGAGGACCCCCAGCACACATTTGTCCCTCCATTCGCTGGGCAGCCACGGGCATCCAGCCTGGAGATAACAGGCTGGGATTAGAGTGTCAATTGGTTTCTTTTGGTACCAAAAGCATTTTCTCTAGATGCAGTGTTTTTGATTTGTGAATAATTTTTTGTTCTCCATGCAGAACCCATGATCTCTTCAGTAGAAACGGTAGAGACAGGAGTGAGACACGAAGTGCACTGCAGTTTTAAAATTTTCTGAGTTCATCAGAGAAAATCGTGGAGTATCTGGCCTGAATAATAAAACCTCCCACAATTATAAAACTGTCCAGTGCCACTTTTCCCTCTCCCCATCTTGACAGCAGGGTTCCTCCACTGGCCTGGGAGGATCAGTCACTTGCTGGTTTGCTTGTCTAACTAAATTAATGTTTTACATTTCTCCTCTAGTTTGCAAACTTTTAAAAAATTAATCCCATCATTTCAACAAGTGTAACAACTAAATTATCATCTTTACATGATTAAAGTCTCTGCTGTGTCTTTTCTTGGCAAACATTACATGCACATAATTTTACTAAATGTAATAAACCAACCATAGAACTATTAATTTTAGCATGGTATTCATAACAATTAGAAACGCATGAACCTTAAAATGATAAAAACAGAAATGAATACCAAAATAGCATGAAACACAAGAATCCAGCTCCTCAAACCAGGGAAATGGATATTACTGTGTGGTGTCACAACATCCATTTCAGGAGACAAACCAAACGCCACTGGGGATGCCACCCTGCTCACTGGGCCGGGTTCAGGCTGTCCCCCACTTCCCAAGCAGGAACCCAGCAGAGCCCGGGGCAGGGGCATCACCCCCAGCCCCCCCTGCTCCAGCCAACACCGCTGCCCAGCCCTGCCCTCTGGGTGCCAGTGGCAGTGGGAGCAAACCTGCTTTCCCAGGGTCTTGCACGACGGCGAGACCGGCACCGGCAGCGCGGTGCTCCCCAGACCAGTTCAGCTGGCAGGGTGGATGAGCTGCAGCAATGAGCGTGTCAGTCCTCAGACCGGGGGTCCCAGGGGCTTTTCTCTGAAACTATCCCACTTTCATAACCGTCATGAGAAACTCCATTTCTCCCTGCACGTGGGCTGGGTGCTTACAGGGAGCTCAAGCTCTCCTTGTACCAGGGGGCTGCCTTTCCCCACAGCCCTCACCTCCAGTGCTGATTTCCCCCAGCTCTGCAAGCTGCCAGCCTCACTGCTTCCAAAGACCTGGAAATTATTCCTCTTAACTCAAAGAATCACATGAGTGAGAAGCTTCACAGTTTTCTTTTCTTTCTCTTACTCACTTTCAACAGCTGAACTCTTTTTTTCAAAAAAAAGACAAAGACAAACTAAAAAACTAGACATTAAGTATCTGATCAAAAGCCAAAAACAACCTTTGGTATCAAGGCATTCTTGAGCTGCTTTGTTTATAGATACCAAAATACACACACCATCCCACACTGCTGTAACCACTTAGAGCATAAAACACTTCCATAAAGAGGAGCTCGTTGTTACAAATCACACACTGCTGCACTTCCGAGGCAATAAACACCCGGGAGTGAGTGGCCGGGCTGGAGCAAGGCTTTCTGTGGGATGGCACGGGAAAAGCCACTGCCACGGGGATGGCAAGGGCCGAGCCGAGCCCTACTGCTCACCGGCTTGCTCTGCTCGGAGTGTCCTAGTTTAGAGAATTCCTGACGGACTGGACGTTTCTGCATTTCCTTTTCCATTATCGCTGATTGCCAAAATATTTCTGCAGTGATGGAATTTGCCTGCCAGAACTAGAGCAGGAGGAGGGAGCTTTGCTTTCGTCTGACCTCGAGTCATGAGAGGTTCTAGGTCCCCGGCTTAAACTACTGGAGCTGAGCTCTGGCAGGAGTCCAGAGCTCCTCATGAGAAGAGCCCAGCTGGGCTCTGCCTCCCCAGCACCTGGGAGGGGATGGCGGGAGGGCTCCTGCCTCCTCCGGGACAGAGAGAGCTGATTGAAGCCACCAGAATGTTTCCACTTTGCCTGAGCGCCTTAGGAAACTTTTGGAGAGAGATTATTTTAGCAAAATATGCTAAGTGCCTCCAGATCGATGCCTGTGAGTAGGAAAAATCAAATAGCTTTGCCATCGTAAACAGCAGAAGGATGGCAAACAGAGGAGCCCAGCGAGTAGTGGGACAAACAGGAAAGACTTGGAAATTTCCAGGGCATTGTTTGAAACTCAAGACAGAACATTCTGATCTACTTTTACTGTTTTGATGTTACATTTCATGTTTTAAAACACTCTGTGCCTTTACAGAAACATTGCAAAGACGTCGAAAGAATTCAAATATACCAACTGCTCTCTATTTGGCTCTCCTTGGTTATTTCTGATTAGCAACATTTTCATCAGAATGGGAATGAGACATTTAAAGACAGACGCATGATGGCACTTTGCTGGTTACACAGCCCACATGAAGGACAGGGCAGTTTTCCTCCTCTCGCAGAACCTACGGCAGCTTCCAAGCTGTGGCTTCACCATGCAGGAGTTACTGTGCCCCAAGTTGGACGCAGGTACCGCAGAGCACTGCAGCAACATGCTGGGGCACAACGCTTTGTTTATGAGAACAAGCATGAACTTCCCAACTGAATGGTGACTCATTTTCCATAGAAGGGACATGAGACAGATCAGCTGTCTCTGGATTGTGGGATGCTGGGAAGAAGAGACACAGCACACCCGCTGCCTCCTTACCAAAGGGGGTTCAAAGGTACAAGTGCACTTTTCAAGGCACCAAGCAGTAGCTGGCACTTGCCCAAAGCAGCTGCCCCATGCAAAGCATCGTTGGCTTCTGCCGCTGACTTTGGATAACCACGGGCAGCCTGCTGCACTTGCTCCTGCTTGCCGGGCTGGCCGTGCAGTAACGCCCTGCATAGGGGGATGGTGATACCGCCGTGGCAGCAGCACCCTGACCTTCCCCACGGGCACAGGCAATGGACCGCTGGGACACCGACAGCAGCCCCCCCACCTCCAGCAGTCACCCCCCAGCAGTCACTCTCAGGTTCACACGTAAAATCTTATGCACAACACACCGTTCCAACTGCTACCGCTCCTGCACAGGAGTCCGTGTTCCTTCCCCGCTGGGCGCACGGCTCGGCTGGTCCCCTGGCCCTGGCAAGGCTTTGAGCCATCCTCTGAGGGCTCTAGATCTGAGGACACCATGGGTTATGGTTCTGTTGCAAACATGTGTCCTGGACACTTGTGATGATTTTGGCAACAGAAATGGCCTAAATATTTGTTCAAGAGTAGTGAGTGTCTTTGTCTGTCAGGCACAGAGAGACTTTTCTTCTGCGTCTGCTTAGCCATTTATACTTCTTTGTTGCTGCCAGTTGAAAGCTGCAGTTTGCAAACCAGGCCCTCCCAGAGAAGAATGAATTTTAATTCAGGCAGAGGAGTGTGTTGCGGAGCCCAAGGCCCCCGATTCAGTTTTACAATACATCTTCACCGCTCTCTCCCCCAGCGTACCTCGGTGGCAAGGTAGGTTCATACTCTGAACTCAGCTCCGAGCCTGTGCTCTCCAGAGCCTCCTGGAGCCCTGTGTCCTCCCTGGGGAGCTGTCCTTGCCCTCCACAAACGGATGCTTTGCTCCCCCTCCAAGGAACAAAGCCATTCCTCTGCACTGATGACTGCTGCAGAGCACTCCTGGCATTTCAGCTGAGCCATTTCCATGCTTCCAGTATTTTGAGTCCATAATCAAAACTTCACTCCTGGCTCAAATTTTAAGTAAATGGGCATTTCACTGTAACAAACAGTTAAGGGAGGCAGATCAGATTTGTTCGTCTATCTAGTTAGATAGTCATAGTATTTGAAAGTATTATTAGGCTCCCAGAAACATACTCTAGTGGCTTACCACCAGGTTCAGGAGAAAGGTGGCAGAGTGCAAAAACCTTCTAATATGGTCACAGCACATGTTCCACCTCCTCAGGCTGGAGAACAGGGTGCTAGAAAGACAGAGGTGGCAGATCAGGCCATCTTACAAGGCATTTCATCACAACAGGCTTTAGGCAGCTTTCCTATAACGGAGGCAAAAAACAGGCTTTTCAAAGATAGACACAGCCCTGAAGATGACATCCCACCAACGACCAGCCAATGCTCTCCCTTTAAATGACGTGCTGTCAATGGATGAGCTTCTCCCGCAGCCGGTGCAGGCAGGGAGGGCAGCGGGAGGCTGGAGCTGGGCAGGATGTGACAATTATTTGCACATTCTACACTCTGGAGAGTTTTACTTTTTATTGTCTAGCCCTTCAAACAGATATCAGAGCTCTCAAAATTTAAAATCTCCTGATGACAAAAATACTTTGCAAAGGAGGTCCTG
>NW_009607092.1:0-18548 GCF_000690535.1 Cariama cristata | reverse complement strand
CTGTGCAAAATGCCGTGGGAGTTGCAGCAGGCTGAGGGTCAGACCTGTCCCAGGTTCCTCCCCGGAGCTGCGCTGAACAATTAGTCTCAAGTGAAAATCAACCACAGAAGTTCAGATTTTTTTTCCCTTCCACTTCCACAGATCACCTTCTGCTCTGAACATGGAAACCATATGGCAGACAGGGCCTATCCCCTGCCAAGAAATTCCTGCTTGATGAGATCCCTGTAGCTATCACTGAGGCTACATGGGCTTCCAGCAAGGCAGTTCACTTTCTGCTTCAGACAAATTCTCCAAGCAACCCAGGGAGGAAGAGCAGGGTCTGAGGTGCCAGAATTTGTGCTGTAGCTGTTGCCTGTTGAGAGTAATTGCCCCCAGAGGGAATATTGTCTTATTTAGATCTTCCTCTCTGGCCCTCCAGCTGATGGATGCTGTGAAGCTAGCCCTGCTCCTCTCCGCTGCACACAACAAGGGGAGGCAGCGACCCGGCTTCAGACCTTCTTCTCCATCCAAAGGGCATGGGTGGAATGTATAGAGAGCGCTTCCCCCTGCACTACGGAGCTTGCACTGCAAAAGGTAAGTGTTTTACCCATGTACATGGTCCAGGCTTTGGAAAGACTAAGAATTTCACTATCCCTGACTGGCAAAGGAGTCACACGAGTGGCCGGGTTTGTAGAGGAATAAAATCCAAAATTCAGCTACATGTTTGAAGCTTCATTTAAATACTGTACAAATCAAGAGAATAGCCCAGGACAGGGAGGGATGACTGCAAGAGGTGGGAAAGTATATACCAAACCACCCAGAGGTGAGTTTGGTCAGGGCACAGCACTCACATAGCCAGTCTTTATGGAGACCAGAGCCTGTAATGCCAGCACTACCCCAGCTTCAATTCCTCCTGTGGCACAAGTACCATTTCTCCTGATGGGTTTTCTCCTGAAACAAGTGCCATGTGGGAAGGATGTGGATGGAGTAGTCATTGGCCTGAGTGATTGCCTTGTGAAAAGAACAGGGTCTGATGCATGGAGAGGCTGGTATCAGGGGATCAGCGTCTCTGCACAGGGTACCGGCTCTTATCTACATCCATGTCTTGTTTGCAGGGTGTTGGTGATGTGCATCCAATTGTCAGTGAGAAAATGATTTGCAAATACAAGTGCTGGCAAGAAGGAATCATGAACAAAAGCGATAACAAATGAAGACATGGCCTCTCCTCAGACACATCCTCGGCCTGAACCTGAGTCCTGTCTTGCTACCAACAGCTCAGGCTGCCGGCACAGGTGAGAACAGAGCCCTGCCTCAGGGAAGCGTGGCAAGACTCATGTAGCCGTGAGCCTGCAGGAAAGAGGGCTGCCTTGGAACTGGGAAATGAAAGGCACAGACACCCCAGGAGGCAGGGGGACCCAGTAGCCAGAAGTGGGTCCAGGGAGCCCTGTGGGAACCTGCAGCCACAGCCTCCCTCTGCGGCTGGGCTGAAGGAGGGCTACTTGCTCGTTCTGAGGTCCCCCCGTTTGAGAGGGATGTCCACGAGGCTAGTTACTGGCCCTCAGCTCCAGTTCCTTTGGGGACACCCAGCATGCCAAAACGAGCAGCAATGCCTCCTGAGAGCAAAAGCAAAAGAGGGGAGCTGCACCTGGTCCCCATGGCAGCAATACCAGGGTCTGGCCCAAGGCCCCATGAATGGCAACTGGACCCAGTGCAGAGTTGGGGCAGTGCCCCAGCCACCATCAAGCCCCTGCCTGTGCCCCTGCTCACTGCCTCTCCAGTGTCAGTCTTCTTCCTGCACTGGGATGCAGCCCTGCAGCGAGTGCCCACGGGCAGGCAGCTGACATTACCCCACACCTTTTGGTGACTCAGAGCTTTACAGGAGCATCCAGTCCCCGGGGGCTGGGGATCCCCACCTCGTTTTCTGGGGGGAGTTGCCTTGCATTTATCTCCTTAGTGATGCATCACATTGGCTTGTGACCATTGAACCAGGAGATTCACAGCTCTGCCCTTGCTGCTTACAACAATACCAATCTCCATGTCATCTGCAGACACTACCACCAAGGAATTTTATCATCACTGTTGTTAAATCACACATTAAATCATGTCAGAATGCTCCTTGGGAACACCACACTGGCGTTAATGACCATACTTTGAAATCTGTCATTAAGTCAATTTTTAATATGTGCTCTTAGCTACAAGTTCTCTGGGAAAAATGTCATACATCTTCAAAAAAATTGAAATACACAGCACCAACTGCATTACGCTTCCTAACCAGGCTTACAATTTGATCATACTGGACTATTCATACGTCTTTCCCCATCAAGCGCTACCTGTCCCTGCTTTGCACAGCACTGTCAGATAAGCAAGGGAAAGTACTCATCAAGTTTGGCTGTTGTTGTAATTAACTGTTTGTTCCTGCAAGGAACTCCAAGTTTCTGCTCCCAGGCTGCTCTCTGCTTTCCTGAGTGGATGGAATCTCCCTGGGGTGTGGGACTTATTTGCTCTGTGCGTCCCCCTCCAGCACAGCACAGTGTGCCAGTCACGGCTGTAAAACAGTTGTGTAAAATCGCCCCAGAATGGTTAATGGCAGGAAAACTTGCCAGCAGCCAGATCCTAAATAAAACACATAGAACCAGAGTAAGCCTTGCACTAACCTGGTGAGCATGCTATAAAATCCTACTTATTAACCGATCATAGGAGATCAATAGTCTTCCCAGATGCCTGTGGCTTTTGGCTAGCGAAGGCAGCGACTGCCTATGGCTGCTGGGTCAGAAATCATGGGACCTCTTGGGCAGTGGCAAGCCCGGGAGCACGGGCAAACAGTGGGCAAACGCTGGGCAAACCCTCCCCAGCATGCCAGGGAGATGCTGCACGATGGCAGCAAGTAACTCAGAAACACAAGACACTCGGAGGACCCCGTGGTGAAAAGGCAGCAGGCTCTGAGCAGCAGACAGCACTTTGCACTTATTATCCCCCAAATTTAGAGGTCTTGTTACTTACTCACAGGTCCAACACTGCTCGAGACTTTTTGCCTTCCCAGAGCCCTGCTGTACTACTTCAGCCAGCACAACTGAGGTTAACCGTATGGATGGAGAACTATTTCAAGAATATAACCTCTACAGAAACTATTGGGCTGGATCAAACCCCGTTCCTCTCGCCCAGAGCTCCCCACCAGCACCATTGCTGCCAGCCGTCCCGAGGGAGGCCAGGAGCCGTGCAGGGGGGAGCAGTGGGGCAGCCTGGCAAAAGGGAAACAAGCTCTTTACCCCAAATTCCTGAGGCTCTTCTCTGCCCTGAAGATGCGGTTATTCACTCTGCCAAAACTCCTGTTTTTATTTGCACGGATACCTCTAGTACAGCTTTCTCTGGTTCTTAATGAAGGCAGAGATTTCTCTCCCCTTTCCCCCAGCACAGGATGGGTAAGTGCCAGGGTGCTGCTGGCTGGTCAGGATCACCAAATCACTGCTCCATGCTGACGTACAGGGAGCCAGCAAATGCCACACTCAGCAAATTAATTACCCTTACTCCAAACACTGACTCTGTCAGCTGGGGACGGCTGCAGGTCCTGGGAATGGAGGTGTCCCCACATTCTCCACTTCAGGGGGAAAAGGTGAAATTTTGCATCATGCAAGTGACTCGCATTTTAACAGGAGGAATTAGCTTTTCTTCCAGAACTTCCCACATGCATTTGTTGTCATTTGCCAGGGTCTAAGCTGTCACCTTTCGGACTTCCAGTATGACACTGGCTCATCTTCCCTGCCCTGCCTCAGGCAGCACCCAGACCCCCGCTGCCGTTCAGTTGCTCTCCCCAATGGCTTCTGCTGGACTATGCTGCACAGACCAAACCATGCCCAGCTGGAGCTTTCAGCAGAGGGTCTGGGCCACCTCCTGCCTCCCCTCCCTCACCGAGCTGAGGCTACGTCACCATCGGGCTGGTTTTTTGGAGGTGCCTGCGCTGGGAGCAGGGCTGGGCTGTGGTTGCACCCGCCTGCGCTGGCACGGATCTCCGGAGGCTCCTGGGGGTCCCACGCCACCGGCCGTGGTGCAAGGTGTAGCCACCCGTCCCAGTTCTCCCGACGGGGCCGGCAGGACCACATTTGCTGAAGAGCTGGGAAGAAAATCAATGAATGCGGTGCAGTCAAAACAGATTCTGGCAGAGCCTGCGCCATCCTGAAGTGAATATTACTTGGGACTAAATTGTTTTCCTTATCTAGCAGTTTGTCCTAAGGAGCTGGACTTAGCCTCCCTGCGAACCCAATAAGTCTTTCAGTTTGACTGGAAACTCCACATTTTTCCTTTTTAGAAAAATGTCACAGACATTCCTCTGTTTCATTACTCTCTGCTGCTTCTCTTTTCCCTCCTATTAAAGCTCCAGCAAGGGGAGGCTGAGCCGAGCGCCAGCTCAGAGCTGGACACAGGCCCAGACTGTCTGGACGTGGCTCAACAGTGGAAAGACCTATTGTTTTGCTTGGCAGGCTACTGGTATTTTTCCTTATGCCCAGAAAGGCTGCGCCAATTTACAGCCCGTGACCTGGGGAGGGGGAGGAAGAGCCAGACTTGCGTCCCACCCTTTTCCCCTCCAGTAATCTCAGTCCGTGGAGGCACCGCACGCCCTCCCGCCGAGCTGAGAGCATCGTCCTGAAAATTAACTCCTATATCCAGAGCAGCAGTCCTCCTCCCCAAAGGTATCCTGTGCCCCTCACTTGGGTTTATCGTCAGCCAGGATCTGATCCTGAACATAACCCCAGGGAGCGGGTTGCCTCCCTGGCTCCAGAGCAACCTCCCCAAGCCCTTCCCATGCTCGAAGGGCCACCCTGGGCCCCTGGGTGCCCCGGGGGACAGCTGGCACGTCCTGCTCTTGCCTGGACAGAAATCCCACCAGCACGGCCCCCCTCAATGCTATCTTGGTACTTCCAGCACCGGGGCAAGCAGGAAGCACAGGGCTGTGGGAAAACTAAACAAGGAAGTTACTCGAGGTTTCTCACACCACTGAGCAGGTTTGCTCCCTTCTCATTGAAACTGCTGGGCACAAGTTCAGGCCAGGACTTGCCTTATCACAAATTGTTTCTTCCAGGCATTGATACCATCAGCAGCTTCCACCGTACTGCTCCTGCAGCATCCCTGGGCTGAGTTGCAGCTGCAGCAAGGCTCCTGCAAACCCCGTGTCTCTGTAAGCAACAAGGCTTGTCCCTAACCATCATGCCATGGTGTGCCACAGCACCTTTGCTCACCCGGTGTGTATCGTGCATCAAAGTCTGGGGGATCTTTAGGCAGTTTCCATGACAGGACCAGCACACGAGCTCTTCCCTTCCTCACCACTTGAGCCAGTGCCATCAATCTGCTTGGCCGGCTGTCAGTGGCCGGAATTGGGGGAAGCGATCCACACACCATTGCCAGCATCAGCCTAAGCTGCAACACCCTGTCACCAGACAAGACCCTGGCATGGAGAACGGCTCTGATCAAGCTCTCCTTCTGGAGGCAGAGCCGGTTCCTGTGGCACGTCAGGCTCTTGCAGCACCCGGTGCTGTCAGGAGCCGCAGCAGGAGCCCATAAGCCAGCGGCTCCTGGACCGGCTGCACGCACCGGGCAGGCGAAGATGAAGCCAAAGCGAAAGCCAGTCTTCACACCACGAGGAGCAGTGGCAGTGCAGGGACTGTGACAGAGGGGGCTGGCTCGTACTCCCTGCATTCGGGGGGGAAGGAGTCGTAAATCCACATGTGCCGAGTCTGCCAATAACCCAAATCTGTCTCAGGAAAGCTCCTTCTGGGGCATCAGAATGGGGAATAAACTCAACATTTCATCAAGAACTTGCCCTCTAAGACTCTCCCCACCCCAACTCCTGAATCGCTATTTACCTTCCTAAGACAGGACTCGCTACAGTGCTTTAGAAAACTGTGAAGTCCTGCACTTCAGCAGTAAATCTCCTCCCTGGGGCTGGGGGAGGTTTCCAGGCCTGCCCTTTTATCCATCTGCAGGGACAATGCTCAAAAAAGGAAAAAAGAAAGGAGTAAAGCAGAGGGCTCATTTAGTTCATACATCCCTCCAGCTTTTCGCATTCATTACTCCTCTTTCCTCCCAAGCCTCTGCCTGCCGAACACTGCACCGCAAGCCAGGCTGTGCTGTCGCGGGAAAGCCCCATGAGCCCAAATTGCCACTTCCCCGCTGTCCTGCAGCACGCACTGGTAGCTGTTCACCAAATCTGTGTTTAAAGGTGAGCTGAGGAGCAAGCGTGAACCCAAGCCAAGCCCCACCATCCACACCAGTTCCTGCCTTATCCTCCATCCCAGGCTCTCCCCTGCCCCTGGCTCACACCGTGCATCGCAGCTTCTGCAGGGTGCCCGGCCCGGCAGGGAGCACGGCACTTCCTGCTCCGCAGTGGGGGCTGCAGGCACAGAGTTGCCAACGGACCTGTGCAGAGGGAGGTTGGATTTGGACCCTACCCTGGAGGAAGAAGTCCATGTGTCCCCACTGCTTCCAGCCAGCGCCTGAGGAGATGAGACCCCTCGCCCAGACACCTGCGACACACACTGCGTGCCGGGCAGCGGGGACATGCCCGCTCCTCTCAGCCGTGCTCTCAGGAGCTACAGTCCAGTCTCCATCCAGCACAGGGTGCAAATTGCCGTGGCCAGAGCCAACGGCTGGCCATGCCCAGACTGCGGGACCGCCGAGTGTGCACAGCACACCAGGGAATCTGTGTTTCTCTGGTCCTGTCTGGTTTTTCAAGGACAGAGCGGGAACAGGTAATCCAGACTGGGGGATGGCAGAGCAGTTTTAAGTACAAAGCTTATCTTGCAAGTGTTGTACTTGATTTTATACTGGAAATGGTCCTAGAATCTAGCAAATGCAAACTTACTACAGCAGAGCAGCACGAGCAGACAGAGCTGACTGCCCCAAGGCTTCAGCAAAGGGCTGGTTCTGAATCCCAGTCTATGGTTGCATCCAGCAATCACCTGGTCCTCAGAAGCTGCATCTGAATGCCCTGATCCTTGGGAAACTCTTTTGGAGAGCACTTTCCACCTTACAAACACAAACATGGCAGGTCTTTGAAATCTGCCAAATATTTAGCAGGATGATGACAACAAACACTAATTATTGCTCAGGTTCTGTGCTCCATCTACCATATTTCTACAAGCTTCACAAAAACTCCCAAACAATCTCAGACAGAGACTTCCACGACCACAGATATGGAAGGAAAGGAAAGGAAGCTGAGCAACAACAGGGCTAATCAGAAAGGAAATGGCCCTTGTAACTCAGCCAAGTCAAACTCTGATTGTCTCTTGGTTTTAAAGTGCTGCCGAAGCAGGAAAGCTTTTTAAGAGCACACACGGTAATTGTCTTGCAAATAGGACAGTGCTAGTCTTTCCTTCTCAACTCTGGAAAGGACATAGCAGGATGCAATACATGGCCACCATCAAAGGTCACAGAGCGGTGATTTGGCACCCAAAGCTCATCTGTCACCTCTGCTAATTGAGGGTCCCTCTGGAGGCTCCTGAAGTACCTGAGCTCCAGCAGTGCACTCCAGCCAGGGCAGGACACCCCAGCAAGGCTGAGTGTCCCTTGTCAGGTGTTGCATCTCCCCCCAGTTTGCTTCTGTGGTCCTTTAAGAGGTGATTATTCATCTTTCCGGACTCTCCGGCACACCTCATGGCAGCAGGACTGCAAAGCTGCTCTTGGCATTTCCATCTGTATTATTGCTGGCCGGGAATGTAGCTTCCAGTCTGGCCCCTGCCCCTGCCTTTGACTCCTGAGAGAGTGGAGGCTCCTGCTGGGGACTGCTCCAGCTGTGGTGAAGAAAATACTTTAGAGGGATTGTTTTCTCAAACCTTTCTATTGCCAGTTATTTTGATACCACAAGTCATCCCTGCAACGGGGAGGGAGAGGCCTCCCTTCCCCTTCAAAGGATATCCACGCTTTGTCGGGAGGCTGCTGGGTGCCAAAGCAGACCTCATGGAAAGTGGGTCAAGGGCTGCACCTCTAATCAGGGAGGTCCTTCCTGACTCCTTTTCAAAGCATTTTCCATGGCAATTGGATGCATTGGCAGCAATCTGGACAACTCGCATGAGAAATTTCACTGGCTTCAGAGGCAGACAACTCCGCAAGATGGAAGGTGTCGGATATTTCTTGTCCTTGTAGCAAATTCCCTTCAAATGATTCAATTCTGCCTACAAGGTACGGACAAGCCCAGAAGAGCTGAGGATGCTTTCAGTTGCTTGCCTCAAGTCTTTCATCACCACTGCAGGTGAAACGATGCCTCCAAACACTCAGCAGCCGGAGAGCTGCTCAGAGAGCTGGGCTCAGGCAGCTGGTTGGGTGGCAAACAGGAGGCAGCACCCGGGAGGACCCAGGGATCGTCCTCATCTGTGCTCTCCTGGGTGGCCGTGGAGTTGAGCAAGCCGAGCTCTGCAGGAGGGGATGCAGGGATTCAGTCTAGGGTGATGACAGGTTTAAGTACTTTGAAACAGGGAAAGAAAAAGTCCCACATTATGCCCGCTTTCCAGCTCAAGCCTTGCTTTGCAGCAGCTCTTGTTCTGCTTAGCACAGGCAGGAGAGAGCTGGGGCCTCATGGGGCTGGAGGTGGCTGCTGAGCTCTCAGCCCTGAGGCCAGGCCACGCTCCATGCAGCCTAGGCAAGCACAGAGCCGGGAGCCCATCCTGCTGTATCTCAGGGATGCTTGTGCTCAGGACCCCCTCCAAGGAGCCTGGATAGTCTCCTCTTCCAGATCACAGCATGGTGTTTCTCCCCCATGGGAGCACCTTGCTCAGCACAGCCCACGTTTGCACCGCACCCTCCACCTCGCTTGGCTTGGGGACCACAGGGCACACATGGGGACCATGGGGCACATGAACTTGTTGCCTTTACCCCAGCCCCACAGGGGCAGGGGGAAACCAAGTGGCTCCTGACCCACCAGGCACCTGGAGCAACCGTCCCATGAGCTCCCCAAGTAAAGAGTTAAGGAGCTGGGAGGAAAGCATCTGGCTGAAACATGCCTAGCAGTGCTGGAGGAGCATGACTAACCCTGCACAGCCGCTGGTAATGCGAGCCAGTACCGTGTACACCCCAACGCAGGGGAAGGTGCCGCCAGCACCCAGCCAGCACGAACACGTTGATCTGGTGTAATTGCTTCAGAAATGGGATAAATAAGGAAGTGGCAGAGAAGCCAATAACACCAGGCATGAGTAAACCCCAGTCCTGCAGACCAGCTAACTTTATTACCCATAATGATTTGCCCTGCAGCTTGTTGTTCAGACACACCAAGGGGGACATGTCTGGGGCTGGGCTCTTCTCAGCTGAACCACGCATCTGCTGCGGCCACCGAGGGAGCTCTCCCAGGGACCATCAGTTTGGCCAGTTACAAAGGATTTCATCCTTCTTTGGAAGAGGCAACACCACAAACAGAGTTTTCTCTCTCACCAATGTGTTTACCCACCAGGTGAGCTTTGCATATCTCCAAGGGGCGAGACCCTCATGCTTGGTCACAGGGCTCGGCCCTGGCCTGATGTCAAAGCGTGGTGCCCCACTCGGGAGCACCCTGAAGGGCTGAGCTGCTCCCTGGGAACATGTCTGCTACAGGGCGGGCTGGGTGCTGGGGTCGGACATCTCCATTACCTGCAAAATCCGCCTCTCCTGTTCATCACACCAAAGTAGAACCTCTCTCAGGAACAAAGGATCTTTCCATTTGCATATGGGCAGCCCCAGGTTTTTTGTCTGGGTGTTCTGAGAGGTCAGCTGTAGCTTTCAGAAAAATGACTAGCACAAAGAAATGCTGTAAGTATATTCATATGTATGCATAGGAAAACAAATTGTGATTTTTCAGCATCGAAGATAAAATAATATTCCAGTTACAGCTAATTACACATCCCACAAGTACATCAAAGGGAGTGGTGGTGTTCCAAGATCCTTTTTCCTTGATTTACAGTGTGCATCAGGATTTTGCACCCAACTTTGTCATAGGCTGCATTATCTTCTTTTTGCCATTATTTAAAGGTATTCTGCACTGGGTGTGACTTCAGTGTCTGGGGAAAAACAATGACAAGGGTGAACTCAGCCACCTATGTGGCACCAACCGGAGGCCAGCCAGCTAATGGTTTTGAACACTGATGTGAGATGTGCTTTCATAGGCTCCCAGAAATTTATGCCAGAAGGCATCAGTAGATCATACTGTCTCATTTCCAATATACCACAGGCTTTTCTGTTTTAACCAGTTTGCCCTGTATTGAGCCAGATAGCTTCTTTGGCCAAGACACCTTTCAGAGAGGCATTAATCTTGGTTTGAAGATGTCAGTTTGGGGCATCTGCGACTTTCCTTGGACTTTCCTTCCAGCAGTTAATCCCCACCACTGCAGAAGTACTTACACCCTCCCATTAAATCAGCTCTCAGTCTGCGGTGTGATAAGCTGAGCAGCCTGAGATCTGCAAGCTGCACTGAAAGACATTTTTCCATGGCAGGTCCCCCAGCCCCAGACCAGGGGCACTTTCCTCAAGACTCATTCATCACTACGCTGTTTGGGCTACAAGATGTCTCAATCTTCCTAGCCAGCATGGGTTCAGGCGCTCCCCAGAAGTAATGGGACAAGGTCAATATTAACAGAAAGATCTCACTTATGGCAGGGAGTGCAAACCAGCCCCAAATACACATTAGTCTCAGCATCCAAGCCGTGGGCAGACCTTGCCTGAGGCACCAGGGACCATGCTTCCCCCGATGGTTTTCAAACCAGCATCGACCCTCAACTGAACATGAGCAAGGGTAATATAACAGCATTGGCCAACATCAGGCATTACGAGACTCTGGGGTTGGAAAGAGCAAGGTGACGGCATCAGATGAGTTTCCCCTGTCAGTGTAAGCAGGAACAGCACTGCACAACCCTCACTGTGTCCATTCCAGAGACATGAAGACAGGATGGTCAGAAAAACATGCACCTTCTTCCTTGTCTCCATCATCTGCCCTGCTCCCTCCATATTCCCATGGTGCTGGCAGCTGGCTCTGCAGTGCCTGCTCCTCTGTGGAGGGTCTGTCCTGCTCAGCCCCCTATGCCGGTGGTCCACACCAGTGTGGCTGAGCTCCCATAACCCAAAGCGCAACGCAAGAGACAGCAAATATTGAGGCAGGACTGCACATCCATCACACAGTGTATTTCTAAGATCACACGCCACGTAGGCAGCGAGCAAAGGTTTGTGCAGCAGTCATGTGGCTCACCCCTGCCCAGCTGCTGGGGATGTGAGAGGAGCTGGGGCAGACATGGTCAGTGCAGACATCAGCACCTTTTGCCCAGCTCCTGCAGCCTTGCTTGGTAGCTCACACATGGTCCCACAGAAAGGCTGAACTGATTGATTTAAAAGAATTACAAGGACTCTGTGGAAATGATTTGTTACCAATTAAGGCGGAAGTCAATTAAGGCAATTGGTACAGGTTAAAGAAAAGATGGCCTAAGAAATTCTTAATTGACAGGAAAAAAAAAAATACAAAGAACAGCCTTCCAGAAGCACTGCATTAACCAAAGAGACTGAGGATGCTGTGAGGTTTCATGAGTTCATTGCGTTTATGATCAGGCGAAATACAGAACTCCAGAGGTTTGCTGTCCAGATGAATGGCTAAGAGAAGGATATTGTATATCATCACTTGACTCTCGACTGCTTTAATTTTCCTCTATTACCATTTTCTCCCATTCATTGTGTCAACTCTATCTGGACTCTGACTCTCATAGGTGAGTTTTCACGCACAAGCAACATATAACAGCACGCAACCTTTCACATCCACCCATCCAAACAAACAACGTCTGTCATTACAATTCCAGACACACATTTATATCCAGCTCAGGAAACCCCCAAGCTAAAAATATTTGGTGGCTGAAAATATCCTCAGACATCAATCAATCACCTCTGCTCACCCAGGTCCTGCTTCTGGCCACTGCTGTCACCAGTCCTCCCTTGGGGAGGAGCATCAGCCCACGCTACCCAGACCGAGAGCCCTTTGGAGGAGCCAGAAGCTGCAAAGGCACCAGGCAATCCCAAGGAAAAAAGAGGTAAGTGCCAAAGAGTCAGAAAAGCAAAGACAGAAACGTGGAGGTAGTGCTGAGGAAAGACATCCCAACCACTCCCAGCAGAGCTGTGAGGAAGGGCTGGAGAGCCCACAATGCCCCATGGATGCTCCCCGGGTCAGACCACTGTGGAGCCAGGGACAGCAGGAGGAGAGCAAAGTGGTCCCACATGCCGGCAGGGCAATGTTTCAAAAAAATTACTCTGTGGTGCTGGGTGAGCTCCTGGTGCAAATCAGCCTTGGTCCTGGGGGAGAGGGTGCAATGCTGTCCGTGAGTAACCAGGAGCACCTCTGTCATCAGTGCCCCAGGGCTGGATGGCCATTCCATCCACCCCTCCAGGAGCAAGCTGCCCTTGTCCCACCAGCATGATGCCAGGCTTTGGTGACCAGCAGAAGTGTTCGTCCCTTACCAACTGCTGCATGAGCCCGTGGTTGCATCTTAACCTCCCCTATCATGTCTACAAACCATCTGCTGAACACCTCTGACACCAACTGTGGCCCCCACCTCCTACCTCGAGGAGGTTTGCTCCCACAGGTGCCAGCACACACATCTATTACAGGATCCTGTGGTCCTTTGCAGGAATAACTCTGAGGTGCTGCAGACTTCAGATGGGGTTAAATCACTTGCCTAGTATGAAGGATGCCTTCTTTGGTGACATTTTTAACTGTTTTTAAGGAGCATATTGCCCAGCTGGAAATGAGAATCCATCAGGCAATAGCATATATCGTAGGTCCTGGTCAGTAAGTGGAAAGAATTGGGGTTTATGGCTCAATAAATCATAGAACTTTCAATTAGATGAGTAGCTTAATTACTCTGCTGGATTTAGCATCCTACCTCTTTTGTAAGATCGTATTCTTTTAATGGCAACACAGCAGTTACACAAGAGCCTGACAAATTACACTTCATTCCTTTCTATTCAGCATCCGAACTAAAGCAGATGGGACACTACATCTTAAATTCATGAAATTACTCTTAACATACAATTTCTTTTGACTCTCTGTAGATTATTCAAAATAAATGGCATCCCATGAACCCCCTCTTCCACTGGGCAGAGGATTTGCTTCACTTTCGTGATTCTCTCTAAACAGAAATGCACATTGAATAAAAGAAAAATGAGATAAGCACATGTTCATTAATGGGCATTGGGGTGCTTCAGTGGGACCGGACTTCTAAAGCTTGGACTCCCGATCAGAGCAGCCACCAGAGATGCCCTGGCTGGCCCTGGGAACATCCGTGTCCCTGCCATCTCCTTACACAAGTCTCTTCCAGAGCCCAGGCCTCTTGGGGCAGGCAAACAAGGCATGTTTGTGGGTGAGCTAAATCAAAGGGAAGGCTGTAAGAAACCATCCAGCTTCACCAAATACTGTCACCTGAAGCATGTCTGCTTGCAAGGAGTTCAGGATACTTCCAGAGCCAGTGTCACCACATGAGTGATAAATGACGTCATCCAAAATACAGCGCTAGGATACAGTGAGAAACAGTCAGTTCCTTAAAAACATCTGAACGTCAGATTTGGCTGTTAGAGCCTTGCCGAGTCCCTATCGATTATCCAATATAGGTAGTGTGCAAGCACACACGAGCTGCGCTGGGAAGATGGACCCAATGCTGCGGCCCTAAAGAAAGGTGGTCCTGGTCTCGCCTCCGGGAGAGGGGATGGCAGCAATCACAGCCCCGGAGCACACCAGCCCAAGCAGCGTGCCAGCCATCAGACCAGCTGCTTCTCCAAAAGCAGGTTTTCTTGAGAATTCATCCAGGTTTGGTCTGCGATTCACTTTGAGTGTGGTTTAGGAATGTGAATGCAAATATGAGAGTAGACGGGAGGGAATAAAGTCAAGGAGAGGAGCTGCATGATTGGTTGTGGTGAGGCCGGAGACCAAGGCTTGGGCAAGGCTGGAGGTGCTTCAAATTGCAAGGAACTGGTCTGATTTCACTTTTTTAATCACACACCTCAATGCATGAAAAACAAAGCTCTTGAAATAAGAAAACTAGTATCCAGTCAGGAGGAGAAAATGTTCCCAACAGCAAACTACCTTTTCCATTAGGAAGCATTTCTCTAGACTTTGACCGCACATACCAGAACAGCCAGGACATCCCCTGTCAACTTGTGTCCCTTAAGCTGTCCCTTGGGCTGTCAGGGGCTCACTGCGGTGAGAGTCTGTCCCTCTGTCCTGCAGCCGTGGGATGGCAGGGGTGGCCGGAGCAGCAGAGCACAGCCCCACAGAGGTGATACCATCAAGCTTCAGTGATGCAAGAGCAGAAACTTGCAGGTTGTCCCCAGCACCCAAAGCCACACAGACCCAAGAAAAGCACCCGCTGCTCCTGACTGTCTGCAGCAAAACACCGTGGTTTAGTCTCTAATCAACCTGAGCTTGCACTGTATGAACCCTTAATAGGTTTACAATACCAGGCGCTCATTCTGAGTGCATTCCCCCGTGTTATATAAAGGTTATAGCTCAGATCAGGCTGGAAGCGTGTCTTTCCTGAGCAAGTCAGGGCCAGCAGCTGGCAGAAAGCTCTGCTGTGCCATAAGCAGCACGCTGGCATTCCCCCTCCAGCACCCATGGGGCAGAGTGGGCGAGGGCAGGGGATGGGCCACCCATCACAGTGCGGAGGAAGGTGTCCGTGGTCTCTGCAGAGCAGCCTCCTGCTCACAAGGTCTCAGGGCTCCTTCCCTCTCTGCAATAGCACAAACTCAGCCCTGCACTAGCTTGAGTTGTCTCCCTGCTGCAGCCCCCGGGACCAGCGCCACGGCCATGCACATCCTGCCAGGCCCCCCTGTCTCTGCTCCTGTGCCTCATCCCAAGCACCTCTCCCAGCAGAACAGCTCACAGCATCCATGCAGCATTGCCTGGCCAAAGAGCAGAAGCAGCACCATCGTGCAGCCCTCGGCATGAAGGGTCAAGTCATATCTAGCTGCTGCTGCACAGCTGCAAACTCTTAGAAGCCCATGCAATAAGGTAATGTTAAGAATTTATAATTGTTTCCTGGATTTTAAGTGTGGCTGCAGAGGTATAACTGATACATGCACGTTCCAAACACTTGAAACCTCCCACTACCGTTTTCTGGTTTAACTGGCAAGTTAGGTACTAGTGCAGCACCGGCTGCCTGCTGTGTAGGCTGCTCTCAATAAAGATTTAATTTTTAATGATGTCTTCTAGGGGCTGAGCAGCTCCTGAGTCCTGAGATTGCAGTGTCTCAAGGTAGGTTACAGGTGCTTTTACCAGTGGTGGGTGATCGTTTCCTGCTGTTACCTGGCACTCTTTGCATGGGATTAGGACAATTTACAAGGCATAAATGGAGATATTAGAGATCTTGGAGAGATCAAACCTCACGTAACTTTAGCAGCCTTTCAAAGGAAGAAAGAAAAAAAAATCTCTGCAAAGCATTGGCAAAGCTTGCACCCAGCAGAGCACTAAAGATCAATGACATCCCCATGTCCAGAGGAAAGGAGAGCTGCACTTCTGGACGTGGCATTTAGTGCCATGGTCTAGTTGACACGGTAGTGTTAGGGCAAAGGTTGGACTCGATGATCCCAGAGGTCTCTTCCAACCAAATCGATTCTGTGATTCTGTGATTTAGAAATCACTGCAGTTAAGGGTCCCAAGGAGGAGCCGTACACGCTGACATGCACAGCTCCCAGCAGCCATCAAAAATGCGGATGCATGTAGCTGAGGAGGTGTTTGCCAACACAGAGACTAATCATTTACAGCCACATAAATATTGCTACAGTGTTGGAGATAAACAAACACAGCTTTTGACACAAAAGAGACCGGACACTTCTCACTCGGTCCAAATGCTAAAGGTCTGACAGGCAGCAAGCGGCAGCAGGACCCACCAGTAAACCCAGCCCAGCCCCGGCCCTGCAAGCCAAGCACACCAAATGTGAGAACTTCAGGAGAAAAATCAGCAAGGTGTTTGGGGAAAACACAGACTGTCGTAATTTTTCCTAAAGGATCTGCTGGCGGCCGTCCTGCTCAGCTCTTCGAAGCTATAAAATTTTACTAGGGGGAAAACTCTTGACTGCTAGCAGAGTCTGCTTGGCTTAGGGCTGCAGAGCACACTCTGGGTGCAGGGAAGGGCTCCACTCGCAAACACTGCCCAGTCCTACCACCCCTGCCCTGCCGAGCATCCTGCCCCTTCCACGGACCCCCTCATCCCAGAGCATTCCCTGCCCGCTGCTGCCCTGTTACAGCACGAGCTAATTCAATTGCTGATCGGTGCCAGGGACACAGCACTGACACAAACAAGGCTGCAAGGCCCCACTTGACTTTACATGCCCTGCTCTGGGGTGCTCAAACACGCAGAGCTCCAAGGGCTGGGCACGTGGCAAAGCAAACAGCAAAGGTAATCTCCTGGAGAGCAGCAAGAGGTGCCTCTACCAGCACCCTGAAGGAACAAAGAATGCCTGAATTTGGGTAACGGCATGTAGCAGTGAGCTGGAGGGATTTAAATCAGCCTGGTAATGCTGGCAGGCAGGTGCCTAGTGCCCACAGGAGCTCAGACCTTGCATCTGGGTGCCCAGAACCACGCCTTGTGCCTGAACATCTTGACCCGTGGTCGTGTCTCGTCCCTCCACGCCATCAGCCAAGAGGAGCAGCTCGGGAACATCTGTGGGGTGCATCAGTCTCAGGGGAAACTTTTGGCAATTGGTGCAAAATACATCTTTATCTCATCTTCACTTCTGAAAAGTCCAGGTTTTAATTAAAGGAAGCCTTTCCCATATACTAATCTGATCCATGCAGAGTGACTCCCCTTCTCTCCTCACTTTCTTCCCATTGCACCTCATGAGTTATAGATCCTTCACACTCATAAAAGATAATCACCCTTCATGGGTGAAGTAGCCTCTATTTATATCACAGCAGCAGGATTGATAGACTGTGCAATTAAAACAGGAGCTGCAGCAGAAGGGCTGGGCGCAATTCCTATTAAAGGGAAAATCCAGTATTTAGGTATTTTTTTTACCCCTGGGGTAGAAGCCTAAGAGTCAAAGATTTAATCCCGAAGCTTAGCCATGCCACTTCCCAAGATCAGCACTGCGGGAGGTTAGCACCAATCCCACACTCCCCTCTGGGTTTTTGTCCCAGCACTGCTGATTCACTAGCAATGACCTCCTGCTGTTGAGCAGAGCCCTGTGCCCACACAGCTCCCTTAACCAGCAGCGTTCAGGGTTTTCCAGCAAAACCTCCCAGGGTTCCCCAGGGCTGCTCCCAGCACCAAGAAAACCTGAGGCTTTCTGCCCCATTTCTCATATATAGGGCTCTGCCCAAATAGGGACAGTTTTTGCACAAGCACCAGCATGCTACACATGCTGCAAACACACAGCTGCGTGCACAACAGCTGCTCCGGGTACCACACCACGGTGCCCATCCCGGAGCTGCAGCCACATCCCTGGGCTCCTGCCCAGTAGGACCATGGGGGTGGCCGACATCCCTGCCCAGCCAGGGCCTCCCCAGGAGCCTTGGCCCTCTCCCCAGCTCTCCAGGGGATCTCCACCGCACACAACTCGGCGGGGGCATTATTTACCTTGTTAATTTCTGAGGGAGGCGTTTTAATTGCTTTAAATTACTGCTGGAAAAACTGGAGTGGTCAACAATCAATCAGGCTGATTTACCACCCCGTGCCCACCCGCTGCGAGCCGGCAATCAGCTGCCGCCACAAGATCTATTATTGATGAACTTTGCGGGGCTGCTAATTAGCTGCAAGTGCACATCCGCGGCATCGTTGCGCCAGCACGGCAGCGGCGGGTGCCTCATCACAGTGTCGGTCGCTGCTTCCCAGGATAAGGGACACCCATGGCACAGGTAGCACGTGGGGGCACAGGGAGTGATCAGCCCCCACCCTGGTGCTACGGGGGCTAACCACCCTGGTCGGCCTGGCCGAGGGACTGCTGCACAAGCCAGCACCAGCTCAGCCTCCCTGGGCCAGGCTCCCACAGTCTCTGCAGGCGGTAAGCACTGCCGGGTAAACAGTATTTATCACTGCCGTTATTAGATTACTTAAGAGAAATCTTCTTTTGAATGGGGCTATGAAGCAAGAAACTCCCTTTGTGCATTGGGCATTTATCTCCTATACCATTAAGTGGAACAGCATTAGCGTTACCACAAATGCTTTAATTACTGCTGGTGCAAGTTGCTCCCAGGGCCGGGGGTGTGTGGGGGCACTGGGGGCTGCTCCATGGTCGGGCACTGCATCAGCCCCTGGAGCATTTGGGGACCACAGGTTCAGGGAGCGGAGTTGAGGGCCGATGGCTGCTCACAGGTCACTCAGTTCTACATCCACCCAGGGCTGGGTGAGACACTTCCAGTGACCATGGGAGCATCTGGAGCATCCCTGAGGCCAGGAGCTGATGGCAGGTGCCTTTGACCTGCTTAGTGGATCAGAGAAATGCTGTGGATGACATCTACCTAGACTTTAGTAAAGCCTTTGACACCATTTCCTACAGCATTCTCCTGGAGAAACTGGCTGCTCATGGCTTGGATGGGCGTACTCTCTGCTGGGTATAAAACTGTCTGGATGGCCAGGCCTAAAGAGTGG
>NW_009607091.1:97692-106911 GCF_000690535.1 Cariama cristata | reverse complement strand
CGGGCAGCGGGAGGGAGCCTTCTCCGTCCTCGTAATAAAGCTTCAGGTTTGAATTAAATGTGTGGTGTGCCCTGTGCCAGTTACGCACTGCGTGCCGTGAGGCCGCATGGGTTTTGTGAACTCGTCGTATGGTGGGCTACGGCTGTTTCAGAGACACGGCCGCTCCCCTGACTTGGAAGGCCACAGCATCCGTGGTACTTAACGTGCTCCTTGCTTCGGGCGCAAACAGAAAATAAGCATGAGGTGCAGGTGTCTTCAGAGCTGTGTGGGGTCTGTGCGCAGGCTATCAGCTTACATTCTTACCCAGCAAAACAGCACAGTAAATACTCTCATGGTAAGACATACATAGCAGATTGCCAGGATTTCATAAAAGACACTGCAGTTCCTAGGATATGAATGTTATTTTTGGCATCAGACATTTTCAATGGGTAAATACGGAACTCTGCGCTTTCCTAAACTCCAGTGGTATTTCTTGGGTGTTGTTCTGTGAGATGAGAGAAGCTTAGTGGGAATGTTGCCAAAAAGGGCAATCTGGCCTTCTGCTGTCTTAACGTTATGTCCCCCTTGCCTGGTGCATGCTGCTGTCTCCTGTCCCTGTTAGGCTTCTGTGGTAAAAGAAGACTAGTTAATTTTCTACTTTCATGGTGCTACCAGAAACACGGGTATTGTCTGTGATGGTGTAATGCATCTGTCTGAAAACTGTTCTGATGGGGAAAAAAAATTGAAGTCATGAGGCAGAAGTGCTGACACAGGTGTGTGGGTAGGGATCATTGTTTTTAGCAGCATTGTTTTTACTGGTACTGGAGCCTGATGTCCTGAATGCTAAAGTTTAAACCAATGTCACACCTTACAGCACTGAAAAGGAGTGCATATCATGATCTAGCAGTAATATTTTTCTTAACTGGACTGCATCTTAGGGCATCTTGACACAGGTAATTTGCAGGCAAAGTGAAGTCAGTATGTTTGTACTGGTGTAGTTAAATGTGTAAAATTCCTTTCATTAACAAAGAACCTCATCAGGAGTATCAATTCCAGTATAATTGTACAAGTAAAAACCATCTGCCATTTTTCTAAAGCATTGGTTGGATTGTTGGGGTTTTTAAGCTTAGTTTTAGGAAGCACAACTGTTATGTTTGAATACTTAACGTAGACAGGACACAATAATTTCTGTTAGGAGTGGCATTGTGTAATAATGGAAAAAAAGATCAAATCACCACGACAAAGGAGTTGTACTGGACAGAAGACATTTCATCTATCTGCCTTCTTTATAACCTTTCAGCTTACCTCATGCATATTGAACGTGAGAGCAAATTGACCTTTATGGAAGCCTATGTAGAAGCCTCCTTTGAGTTCACTTAGAAGTGAAAGCCTGAAGTTCCTTTAAAGCAACTTTTCCTTCTATTGCAAATACTCATAATTATACCAAATCATAATTTTGAGGAGGGTTAAAAGGATTCGTAGGCAGAAATGCATCCAATTTTCTTTGAGATCCCTCAGATTGTTTTGAAAAGCCTTGTTCCTCAGTACTGAACAACTGTATTTGTCAGGCATCTGGTGGAGCTAACAAAATGAACATACTCGTTTTAGTAATCCAGGGTTAGGAGATCTTGTTTAGTACCAGAGTGCCATTTCAGCAGCTTCTTTCGATCAATTCTTTTTCCTGACAAAACTTTAAAACATTGGTGAATGATAAGTAATCCAACAGTACCAGGAATTTGTTAAGTTCCACTATTAATTTGGTATCTTTTTCCTAAAATGAAAACCTTAATGTTAGAGATATCATTTGTAAAATTACTGAAATACAGTAATAAGCTTGCTAAATGCTTAAGCTTGTTAAATGGTTAAGCTTGATAATAATTTCCAGGCGCATGAATGACAAGAAGAGCATCAGGAGTAGTCAGTATGGATTCACCAAGAGGAAGCCATGCTTGACCAACTTGTTAAACTTCTGTGATGAAATGGCCTGGCGGAGCCAAGGAGAGAGCAGGGGTTGTTGTCTACCTGGGCTTAAGTAAGGCTTTTGACACTGTCTCCCGTAACATCTTCACAGAGAAGCTGTTGGCGTATGGGCGGGATGTGCAGACGATGAGGTGAACGGCCAGGCCCAGAGGGTGGTGATAAGTGGCACAAAGTCTAGTTGGAGGCCAGTGACTAAGGGTTGTATCCGGGGGATCAATACTGGGTCTGATCCTGTTCAACATCTTCATTAAGGATCTACACAATGGGGCAGAGCGTACCCTCAGCAAGTTTTGCAGATGACAATGAAACTGGGGTGAGTGGCTGATGTATCAGAGGGTTGTGCTGCCAGGTTGATGGGCTGCAGAAATGGGCTGAGAGGTTGAAACTCATGAGGTTGAACAAGGGGAAGTGCAAAGTCCTGCACCCGGGGAGGAGCAACCACAAGCACCAGCACATGGTTGGAATCACCCAGCTGGAGATCAGTTTTGCACAAAAGGACCTGGGAGTCCTGATGGACACTAACTTCACCATGAGCCAGCACTGTCCCCTTGCAGCAGTGAAGGCCAGTGGTATCCTGGGCGGCATGAGGAGGAGTGTTGCCAGCAGGTTGAGGGAGCTGATCCTTCCTGTCCATCTAGCACTGGTGAGGCCGCTGCTGGAGTACTGTGCCCAGTTCTGGGCTCGCCAGTACAAGAGAGAGCTGGAGCTGCTGGAGAGAGTGTAGCGAAGGGCAACAAAGGTGGTGAAGGGACTGGAACATCTCATATAGAAGGAAAGGCTGAGAGGGCTGGCACAGTTCACCCTAGGGAAGAGAAGGCTCAGAGGGTACATTATCAATATGTATAAAAACCTGAAGGCAGGGTGCAAAGAAGACAGAGCTAGGCTCTTTCCAGTGGTGTCCAGTAAGAGGACCAGAGGCAGTGGGCACAAACTGAAAAATGGGATGTACCTCCTGAACATCAGGAAACACTTTTTGACAATGACGGTGATGGGGCACTGGCAGAGGTTGCCCAGAGAGCTACTAGAATCTCCATCCTTGGAGATCTTCCAAAGCTGCCTCGACATGGTCCTGGGCAGTGGGCTCTAGGTGGCCGCATGTGAGCATGGATGTCAGACCAGATGACCTCCACAGGTCCCTTCCAACCTCAGCCACACTGTGTGATACTGTGTGAAACGAGGATCTTCAGCACTTTCTTCAGAATATTGTTACACACAAAGGCTGTGACAGTCACACTGCAAAGAAGGGACTAAACTGTTCTGTGTCCAGTGTGGAGAGAACAAAAATGCTTAAACTTTGGCAAGGGAGCTTTGGGCTAGACCTTATGAAACATTTCCTACCAGTATGTAATTTATTTAGAACATTTTTGAAAAAAATACATCTTGCAGGAACGTTTTAGGTCCAAGTGATCCAGTCTCTGATCAGTGATTTCTTTGAGGTCTGCTTTCTGTGGTTGTGTCAGTTATGCCTTCCCATTGTAATTTTTGCCAGTACTGAGCTGTAGAGCAGAAGTAATTTTTTTTTTCTTCAGTGCTCTAGAGTGACCTTTTAATTTGAATTGTAATAACTTTCATTGTAATAATTTTCATACTCAAAGAAGTTAAGTTTCTGGAATTAGGATTATTAGGTGATGGATCCCGATCCTGACTCTGAAGCTTCTGAAGCAGGTCAGAAGTGAATGAAGCCACAAATACCTACATTTATTAAAGAGAAAAGCTGCTGACTAGCTTTTGCCATACACATGTGCCTCAGCATGTTGAACGCATGTGTTGAAGCAAGTATCCAAGAAGTTTGCCATAGTACAGACTGAAAAGGCTTTCACATAGCCTGAAGAGCATAGTTATGTTAGGAGAAACATGTGAGCTGCTCAGCTAGAAAGCATCGTCCTGCTCAAAGCCCTGTCCGATTAGCTCTTGCTGCCAAAACAAGGTAAAATGACAAAAGGATGAAGAGAATATTCTTGAGCTTCTCTCTGTGTCTTCTGTAGCTGTTATGCAGTTGCGTATAATTTTGAGCAGCAGTAATCTGTGTTGCGTGTGAGAGCAGCGTGACTGTAGTCAGCATAGAACCTCTTCAGGACTAAAGGTGGACTATGAACATAGATTTTTGGATTATTTCATATATTTAGACAGGAGCAGATTTGCGTCCTCTGTGTAATCTGTTGGTTGTGACCAAGGCCATCTGCAGAGTTATGTGGGCTATGATAAATAAAAATCTGTTATAATGAAGGACCCTTGTGCACCGTACTGTTGCATATACAGAATTCAGGATGTAAGTTATGGTGGCTAAAAATATTTTCCGTGCTTTTTGACAGAAGGGGAAGAAGCAAAGTTTCCCATCTGTGGTGTGCATAGCAATTTCTGATTATAATTCTCTACAGCTTTTTCTGTTCAGTTCTATGAGATATTTGAAAAATTTAAGTTACACTTACTTTTACTGTGGTTCTGTTTTCAAACATGTCCTTATAAAACAGTAATGTTGGATACTTGAATGTACTTTCCTGACTAGAACAGGAAGATCACAGTCAAGGAACCTTTGGTACTGCCTTCATGAGTCATAATCGTATACATAGTTAATAATTTGTGAATAATTTGAGTGTGAATCACATTCATAACATATGTTGATGAACCATTATCTGTGCTTTTCTATTTTTAATATTTCCTATGGAAGCAAGGCTTAAACAATTGTACTGTCTGTTGGTTTTGATCCTGAATTAGCTTTTGAACCTGTTGCCTGGTTTGGTCAAACTTAACAGAAATGATGATAAATAGATTGTTAAAGGTTTCATGATAACAGGTGGCCAGATAAAGCAGAACAGCTCTGATGGGGGATGAAATTATAGTTAAAATCATACTGTACTAAACACCAAAGAATCCACATGGGAAAAAAGATTTGCTCTAAATGCTTCAGTGGTGATATCCTTCAGCCTTTGGTGCTCATGCCTTCTGAGACAGTAAAGCCAATCATTCACAAAGCATAAGTCAGTAGAAAATCAGTCTCACTTAGTTCTGATATTCAGTAAACTAACTTTTTCTTTGACCGTGATTTTATTTTCTGGCTTTATATGGTATTTGCGTAGTATTTCTCAACCCCAGTAATCCTCAAAGCACTGGTCTGGCAGACTTAATCAGGCTACTCGTATGTGTAATATTGACAATATTTGTCTTTGCAGACTTGATGTGCAAAACTAGTTTACCTCAGTTTAGATACTTGAGTTTGAATCCATTGACTTACTCAATTTGAAAAACATTTTCGTAAGCATGGAGTTATGTGCTAATTAACCTCCCCTCAGTTAATGAAGAAAAGGAGTTATTTTTAGTTTGTTTTTCAGTTCACACAAAAATATGAACCAGGTCTTGGAGTGACTGGAGAATAATGCTATGTTTTGATGGTTTAGCTGTCTGTAAATAATCTAGTGTAATTATTGAAAATAATCTAGTTGAATTGCTGAGGATTTCTATCTGAGAGAGGATATACTAACTTGAGAAATAGAAACAATTATGATACATGCTCCTTCCAGTACCTGCGCTGGTTCAAGAACTGCATTTTGAAGGCGTTCTTGAATGAATTACTCCCAAGTCATAGAAGAACGCAGCTTGCAGGGTGGGTGTAGAGTTACAGAATGTCTGTGATCCATTCAGATCCTTGCAGAGCTTGGAGGCTAGTGTTGATTTGTGTTGTTTCATTGAGATTTAATTCTGTCTAACTCTCTTTCTATAGATTTTCCTGTGAAAGGAATGATCAGAACCTTGTCTAAAGACTACAGCTTAGATCTGAAAAGGAGCCAAATTGAAGTATTCCCCTGTTAAACAAAATCAATAATGCTGCATTTAGCAGATGATCATTTCCATAGCAACCAATGCTCATATAACAAATTCAGGACGGTACCATGTAATGACTGGAGAATCAAGCACAAGAGGATGCCCTCAAATGAGGCACAATCCTGCTCAGATTTTTCCTGTAGGCTGTGCAGCATGGTGGTATCTCAGAGTGGACCAATGGCAAAAAATCTGTAATGGAATCTCAGAGTTCTTCAGTTAGTAGATAGTTTTGACACAGTGGTTAAATAGTTTGAGTAAAGATTTTATTTAAACTTAAAAATGTCAGTGCTAGACCTGAGAAAAGGTCTTTTTAGCCAAATGTATCTCTGCAGCTTTCTATAATGGATGCCGTCCATAATGGAAGAGTGCAAGAGTCAGAGAAGTATTTAATGATACGTTCCCAGTTTACTCTAGACTCTAGGGCTTACTGATGAGAGATTTCTTTGCAAATAACAGGCCCAGGTGGATTTTTGTTTTACTAATTTTCCAGTCATCTTTGGGCCAAACATCCTGTCTTCACAGTATCTTGTTGCAAGGAGTTCTGTGGCTGAACAAGTTCCTTTATGAGAACAAGCATCTTTTGTTTATGTCAAGTCTGCCACATGCTGGGCTTTGTATTGGAAGAGCCTGTGAATGATTTATTCATTATCCCAGATGTTTGTAGTTTGAGGTAGGATTTATATACTACAGAATTATAGGCTAGGATTTTGAATTTGAGCCCAATGCACAGACTTCTATTTCTCCCATCCCCTTAGGTAAATATTCCTCATTGATTTCTGTGAAGTTACTCAAATGTTTAAAATGAATCACTTGTAAATTTTGTACATGCACAGGAGGGAAAGCAAATGTATGAGAGCTGAAAATACATCTGTTTGCAAGTATTATAAAGCCTTTTAATAGGTTGTGACAAAATGTTGTTTAATTAAAGTAGTAGAAGATGACTGAATTCAAATGAAATTCGATGGAATCTCTGTAAATCACATATGTACAAATAGTTTTTCATCTCGTTATTGTAACAATGTAGGATTTAAAGTAGCCACTGGAGGGCTCACTGATTTCATGTTAAATGACAAGCTGATCTTTGAAAGCCGGTACTTGCAGTTTTTGGCTAAGACAGTACTAATTGGTCAGCTACCCGTTTGAAGAAGACTGGATGATTACAGAATTTTTTCAGATAATGGGCGGAGAGCACTTACATTTTCATCTCAAAGAATAACACTCTTGTTATTAATACCTGTGTCACTATGTTGGAACATTTACAAAGGTTTGGAAGGCAGGAGGATCTAAATGTCATAGAATAAACATAAAGGACTGGAGTTCCCATCCCCTTACCATAAAAGTCTAAAAAGTTGTCCTGTCAGGCAGCAGGGTTTCCCCATTTTGAGGAGCTACTCACACATCTAACAAATTTTCCCCTCCCTCCTCTGTTCTGCAGGTGACACTGAAGCCTCAGCAATGAGTCAGACCCAGGGCGATGGCCTTCTTGGACTACTTGGTAGAGCTGGGATCAAGTGCAGCACACTTAATTGGTGTCTGTTTCTCCTGGCATTTTGAATCAAGTCTTTCTTTCATTGCGGTTAAACAGAATTTAGTTTTCAAAAACTTTGGGAGCAAGTAATTCTGCTTACATATTCTTTTTGTGTTTTCCTCAGTCTGAAGTTTTCCTTTGTCCTTGTTTTTTTAATAGTCTTTCTCAGATGTATAGATTGTCGTCCTATCCCTGATAGAATAAATGCAGCCAAACGCTTTGTATTCAGTATTGCCATCTTGCTTGAGTTCACAGCGCTATTTATTACTTACTTTTCTGTGGGATAAAAGTGTGCTGAACAAAATAACCTGTTCCTGGAGTGATTTTGCCAGTCATATGTGGAATTACATCGTCGTTTCTGTTCCTGTGAGTATCTATTATCCCAGAACTTTACTAAGTCTGTTGCTTTACTTCACAGAAATTCATCTGATTTGTTGTTCTCCAGTGGTCATTTTCAGTTCTGCTTATTTGCAAGTATTTCCCTTTCACTGAATAGCTATTTGAATACTTTTCCATGATCTTGAATCCTGCATTTTGCAAACTCATTCTATCTTTTTTTAATCTCTGCTTATATGTCTCAACTTTTAGTGTTCCTTGTTCTTTATTTTAGATACTAGAACAGTCATCTGTTGCAGGGATGCACAGAACTTTGAATTTATCTTGGCAGGTAAATGTCTTTTATTGTTCACAATTAAGTATACATATTTTTTAGTTTCTTAGTACTTAATCCACATCTTCCTAACAATCAGCTTGTTAGTCATTCATCTAAAGAAAAATGTCCACCAGTTAAACTCTCCCGTTATACATTAACATGCAGTATCTATACAGAAAATAGTTTACCAGTTATAACATAGATGGGAAGAAGATTCTACCTGGAAATAAATTTTGTCAGACTCTGTCCTTCCTACCGCTCGGACTAAAAACATTCATCAAACTCACCTCTGCATTGCATTTGCCCCACTCTTGCTGTTCATGGGGCCACGTTTCAAATCTGATAGAAAAAAGAACTTCTTCAGATTACTTCAGTCCTGAAAATGGTGTATATTGGAAATACACTCAGTTTGAAAACCTGTTCTTTTTTTCCAGCTATATCCCTTTATGTAATGAAAAGGATTGCCTATGCCCTAAACTATTCCACTTAGAAGAACGTAGGAGAACATACCTTTTTTCAGTTATCCTGAGAATATCCTTGACTGAAGTCATGCTTGGCCATACTTGAATCTTACATGTATGATGTATATACATGTATATAGACTTTTGGAAAAAAAAAAAAAAAAGTTCAGCAAATTCACAGAAGAGAAACACAAGCAAACTGATTCAGCTGGCTTTACAGGTATTAAAACTTAATGACTTTTCTTGTTTTTAGCAGCACATCAGCAGTGTTGTCATGGATACTGAGCCAGGTCCTGTTTTGCCAGCTTGCAGATATGCTAAAAATGGGATTTTCCCTTCCCACCTGTTAACCGTTCTTATGAACTTGATTGAGGGGCCACTGAAATCAGTGAAAAGTCTTTGGTCATCTCAGCAGATTTTAGACTAGGATGTAAGTGAACAGTAGAATGCCAGCAAATGTTCTGTTTCATAATAGTTGTCAGATACTTTTTATATCTTACTCCACTGTTGAAAATTAGATGCATGTTATGAGCTTTTTCTTATGCTGGAACACACCAAACTTCAAGCTTCTATCGGCTTAGTCCAGTAGTGCAACTCCTGCATCTTGCTGTTCCTCTCACAGTAACCTGTCATCACTGCAAGAGAGGCATGCAGGCTCAAACTATGAGGTCTTGGGGCTACCTTTCTGGAAAATCAGGGTTTTAAACTTTTATTTTGCGGCATAATCTTTGCATCAGAGGTTCAAAATGTGGGCTGGGAGCAGATTTGGAAATCATTCTCTTACATTGTTGTCTCTTCCG
>NW_009607091.1:84114-97671 GCF_000690535.1 Cariama cristata | reverse complement strand
AATATAGGTTCCCTGGGAGGTGCCTCTGGGTGAAGGTGGCTGTGGGGACCAGGGCCAGCACTAAGCCAATGCAGCCGCGGGTGGCTCCTTCCCACTGGTGACAGTGGTGGGAAGAGGCTCCCAGGGAGCGCTACAGGGAGGCCATGCCAGGGTCGACCCCAGCCTGCAGGAGCTGCTTGCAGCTGGGTTCAGCCCGAGCTACGGTCCCTGCTGTGTCACGGGCATGCCTGTGCCTGCCAGGGACCCTGGACCAGCTGGCTGTGCTGTCACACTGGGCTCCCAGCGCCCCTTCCATTAGGGAGCTGTTGGTCCTTGCTTTTTCCTGACACTAAAATTTTTCAGCTGTATCTTAAAACTGTCATGTCCATAATACGGCCTTTTTTGTCTTTTACTGTAAGTTCAAACCCTGCCAATACTATGTGCCATCTTACAGCGGGAGCTAGCAGGATTTCAGTTTCCCTTCTCTCCCAAACCCTTTTTCCAGCTCACCCTCCCCTCTTTGCTGCTGGCATTAGCTGCCTTTTCAGCACAGCGCTGCTGCTCCTGACTCACTGGTCCCACTCATCCTACCGGCCCTACAACACAGAGCTGGAGGCTGTGTGACTCTCTCCACTCTCAGCCTCAGGCCAGAGGCTATATGATGCACTGTGTCTCAAAGTACTGCTGGTAGCTGAGACTTTATGAATTGTCTCTTAATTTTTTTCTGTGACATTCCCTAAACTTACTGCTGGCTGTGCTGATTTTAATCTTAGATGAAACAGCAAAGCCTATGGAAAACGCTAGCTTGAGTCTTTGTGAAGACCGAAAAATATTGTTAATTCATCTCTTTACACGCATTCTGGAACGGGGTTTTTGGTAACATAACCACTGCAGTGCTAGCGTTTGGCAGAGGGAGGAGTGGGGATGTGCAAGCTTTATTCAAATTTTTAACTTAATCTGCACTGTGGCACTGTACATATGTCTGTGCCCATGGGACATGCCTGCCAGAATGCACCCTGGGCTCTCCATCCCTGTGCTGCACAAACCAAGGACTGGCCAAAATGTGCCACAACTTTATTTTCTGTGGAAACTACAATGGGTGGTGGAAATAGCTTGCAGCCACGTCTTTACTAAACTGTAATCTGCAAGACACAGTTGCCATGCTCATCCAAACCTCGCCAGAGCTTCCCCTTTCAGCCTCCTCAGCTTAGATAACTTGCTTTGCAAATTTGTGTATTAAGACCGTTGCTAGGTCTTTGGTATATGTAGCTTACCAATAGAGTGTAACTTTAGTATCAAATCCTAGAGCTGGCTTTAGAAAGAACAGGGCTGAATATTGTCACTACTCTTGGTTTGCAACTGCAGTATGGTAAGGATATAAATCTGGAGCAGTAGTGTTTAAAAAAGTCATAAAATACATAGAACTTTGAGGATGTACTTGGATTTTAGACTTAGAAATCTGTTTGGGGAAGGTACCAGAAACAAAACTAAGAGTAGGGAGGGTGTGTTTAAGGATACAGGTAAACTGTTTGTTGCCTGAGATTGAGTCACAGTTTTTCTGGTTCAGTGTTACAAAAACTGCTTACAAAAATTATTATGCTTTGGGTAGACAGTGTTATATTTGGAGTTTGGGTCTTGAAAGATAGAGAACATTTCATTTCATGTCAGAAGAAATGGATTTCAAAGACCTTGTGTTTTCAGGTGTACTGTTTCGTACGTATGCATAATGGCAAAACATCTGAAACGAGTCCGCATCCTTTGGAAAAATTCAGATCACACTGGTCTGTTATTACTATTATATATTATTATCATATATGAGGTGGGTTTGCAATGGACAGGTAAACTCAGACTTGTTATCCAGCCTGAAAGCAGGAGATGGAGTTCTTTCTCCATGGGCTCCAGTTTGCAGAAATACACAAGTGTGATAAGGATTTAGATGTGTGTTTTTTCTTGTGAGATGAAAGGCTGCATAGGGGATGAATGCTCTGGCTTGATCTGCTCTGTTTTCTCCTGCTTGATATCAGCTACTAATCTGTGTTGCTGCAAGAAAGGCCTCCATGAAGATAGCTCTAGTTGATTTTTAAGGGCAGAAGAGCAGTCCAGAGTTAGTACAGCTGGTCATCTGGGTCTTTTTGGTGACAGAGATGACCTTTCATGAAGACAAAATTAGTGTGTGCTCTGAATTTTCCTGTAAAACAATCTTCTGCTGACTGGAGAGGAAGATTAACCTGCAGATTAACCTGCTGTCCCTCGAAGTTAATCCTTATGCTTGTCACTTGTCTTTTAGTGACATTGATCATTGACATCAGTAGTTGGATGCTGAGCAATGAAGTTTAGACTTCAAAATTGCCAGTTCAAACTTTGAGAGCACTTGAAGTATATTTTAAACAGCAAAATTTGCATCTGTGAAATACCAATTTGCCGGTCATTAGGGACAGACAGATTTTCCACTGTCTGTGTATTAATAATTTTTTAATGTAAAATATATATAAATAACAAGTCTATGAAATCTCCTGAAATAGTATCTCTGGAGTGTTTCTCTGACATTATTGTGCATTTTTGTATGTCTTAGTTATGCCTGAGGGGTCTGAAAACTTTCTTCAATACGTCTCATAGCATAGCAGGCGTTACCATGGTACCTTGTAACATTTTTCCAATCAGCAGATGGAACCACAAAGGGAAAAAAAGATTCTAGTGAAGAATTTTGGAATGGAATAATGCTAAAATAAACTTGTTATAAAAATCCTCCATATGATTGATGATAAATTAAAGCAAACAGTCCTGTAGTGTATAATCTGTTAGTTAAACATGTGCTCTCATTTATCTGATCTATACATACCCAAAGTCAGTTACTGTAAGTTAGTAACAGCTAATGACAGTCTTTACTTGACTTGAAGCTGTAAACCCTTATTTAAGCCCTTACCCTAATATTTAAGAGAGTGGAAAAAAATAACCTTCAAGATATTTAAAATTATACTTTCTCAAAAGATAAAACTAGAATAGAGCCATCGAACTGAATGTGGGAATTGGGAATGTGGTGATTTAAGATTTTCATAGAGATGGTTTGTCAACACAGTCAGCTCCTTCCTGGAGATGGGGTGGGGTGAGAGAGGGAAAAGATCTTCCCGAAGGATATTAAGTGGTAGCAAGGCTCCTCAGCAATCCACTGAAGTCTGATAGAGATGCATAAACAAATCCATAGTTTACCCAAAGTTTCCAAAGCACATATTCCTCATGACTGCCAAAATACATCAGTTTGCCCAGTCAGAGCGCCTTACCAAGTGTGGGTTTTGTGATGCTTCCAGGAGATGAGCTAGGTAGTGAGGCTTTAAATATGTTTAAATATGTTGTTTTTTTAATATAGTCAATCATATGATTGAGCTTTTATAACTACAACATGGTTGTTGAAGACATACTGCTTTATCAGTATGGAATGCTTTGTATGATTCAGTTTCAACTTGTCACAGGGTAAGGATGTGTTTTGCTCCAAGTCCAAGATGAATTTTTTTTTGATGAGAGTATGTAAATTGCAATATGGATTGTACAATCCAGTAACCAAGTGCTGAACTTACTCTACTCTGGCACTTTAAAGAACAAGAGAAGTTAGACAGTAAGAAGATCAAATTATTTTTGTCCTTTCATTTGCTTCACTTCTATGATGACCAAAATAAAGACATGAGGGAAGAGTCTGCAGCTCAGTCTAAAATCAGCAGTTCTTCAACATGTATTTTGGCTCCATCAGAATTCTTCCTGCTGCATGAAGCAGATTAAAAGGAATAAGCTGGATATTTTGTCACACTACAAATGTGACTGCATAAGTGTACCTCAGAGTTTAACCTGGAAAAACGATAACTTGAACCTTACTTTCCGTGGTGATTTGTCTTGCATTAAGGTGCTGTTGCATTGGCTATTAATACTGTATCTCTTCTGTAAATGCACAGAGAATTTCGGTATTCAGGGTGACATCTTTGGAAATACTAAATGCATATACAAGCACTTTAAAATGGCAGAATGTAATTAGAGCCATGAGTTTGACAGTAATTCCTACAAAATTACAATATTTTTCACTGTGCAGAAGGCAAAACTAAATGAAATGGATGTTGTTAGCATCTGGTAAGCATGATCACAGTTTTTTTTTGCGGTGGCTGGATGTCATATTTATGGCACTCTGAGTGAGATCTATAGCTGTGACTGATTGTGCTTTACCATTCAATTGTTGCATCTCAATCTACCTCATTTATAATTGGGCTTTATGAAGGATGCCTCCTTCTGCAGCTCCAAAATACAAGGGAGGATGAGCTCAATTTCCCTTTTGTCACTCAGCCAGGTGTGCTCCAGTGCAATCGTACCTGCATAGGTCATGCTCAAGACCTATCATTTGGGAAATCAACTGTCTAGTATTTTCCCAGTGCAAATAATTGCCAGGGACAGAATAAGTTGCTTGGAGTCAATTCTCCTCCTCCGTTTAAGATTAGGAAAAATGCCACTTCAGGTCTGTTCCCGCAAATATTCTGGACACTTTCTTGCTCCTGTTATACCCTGTACTGAGTATTAACTGCTGGCTTTGCTGCTTGCATAATATATTAGCACACGTTCCCTACTGTTAGAAAGAAGATTCATGATTTGAGGTGGCATAGGTGTGGGCTATTTGCATAAATGCCTTGTATTCTTCTACTTCTCCATGAACTGCAATCAGTGGTGCACTGAAGACTATGTGCATGCCATAAAGGTGAATAAAAATATGTTAATTTCTCAGTCTATATGCAAAACTGTGTATTTATTCACTTACTGCTTTCCATACATCACAGGTATACTTTCAGGATGGTCTAGCTGTATGTGAAGCCCCCTGCTCTATGGGATTTTCTCTGACTGCAAAATTTCCATTGATATTTTTTTTTCTGTTTTCATGCAGTGTTTTCTATAATGGTGTTATGGTCCATGACATATGTCACTGAAATACGAATAGTAAAGATGATGATAATTAGAAGGAAGATAATGGTAGCAGGTCCCACTTTCATTTTAAAAGAATCTAGAGATTCTGATTTGCTGAGTTTAAAACAAGCCTTCTGAAGCAAATGAGAAAAATTCCTGTAATCTTACTTTTTTTGCACATCGTTGTTAATTAACAGGCTTCACTGGACTAAACTGGCTCCTCAAAAATATTATAAATGAGAGAAGCGTGTATTTGCTTGCTTCTGATCTTTGTCTGAAATATTCTACACAGAAAACCCCATCCTAGTGAATAGTGAGCAATAAAAGATTTAATGGGAGTTCTGAAATATCATTCCATTTTATACTTGTATACTTATGTATTACTTCACCTCCAGAAGGTTTGTTATCTTCTCACAATCCAAGTAAGAAAATATAGTACCTCTTCTGAAATGTTTATAATGTAGTATCTGTATACATCTGCAATAAATTCCAATAAAGGTTGTGGGGCTCTGCACAGGTAAAAAGGTTTCCTGCAAGCCTTATTGCAGAGTTGCATCTCAGATTCTCACAGGATGTATTAAAGAAGGAAAAGAAGTTGCATGATCTTTTCTTTTCCCCCAAATAAAAGCTAGTATATAGCATGTATGAGGAATTCTTTAACATACAAAGTGAATACCTGGTGTCTCTTATGTAGGATGTTCCTACAATGCAGAAACTGGTAATGAGGAAGGCTCTGTAGATAGATTTTCTGAGCAGCTATGATGGCATGTAGACCTGAAGCTGTAGGAATGTGGTTTTTGTCCCAGGACATAAGCTTTTTTTTTTTTTCCTGAAACAGATTTTTTAGCAATCAGAAGATAATTATATCTAAAGATGTTTAAAATTCAACAAGGTTTGGGTTTGTTGGTTTTTTTGGGTTTTTTTTTTTCACATTTGCTTGGTTCTATTTTTGCAGTTGCATTCCATCTTTTTGCCTTTATTTAGTCAACTATATTTGGCTCAGAAAATGTATCATTACATTATATACACTGACTAGATAGCTTCCTGTAGTCATATTTTTAAATTGTAGATGGTTGAAATGGAAAAGGCAATAAATGCCCTTATTTTTCCTATTACCATTTTTCAAGACTTGTTGTATCGTTCTGTAAAATTGTTTAACTGTAATTGTCAACAAGTTCTTTGTCAGAGATATTGCTTTTTGGAGTGAAATGGATAAATGATGATACCTTCCCAGGCTTCCTCTTACTAAATAGCACGTGGGACCGAGCAGAGGTTTGAACCATGAGAATAGAAAATCCTTGAACACCATTCAAAGTGTTTGGGAGTTATGGGTATTTTTAAAGCATGCTAAGCCATTAGGTGGACAAGCTGCTCACCCACTTGTAGTTATCAAAAAACCCAACTCTGTTGTGCTAGTCTCTTAGAGGATAGATTATTACTCATTTGCCATCTGAGGAAACAGGAGGAGAAAGGAGGAAGAATTATCTCTAAAATGATACTAAATACAGAAAGAATGATGATTAAAAGGCCACAGAGTTGCTTTTCACAGAAACAGCTACTGAGAAGACTGAATTAGGGGAGAGAAGTATACAGCTCATTTAATGATTAGATGGAATTTGTTTGTTCCAAATGCTATTCAAACATTTGAACTGCTAATATGCAGATAGCTTCGGTCTGAATTACTGAGCAGGCATTCGCTAAATGTAATTCAGCTGTGGTAAAATCTAATTAGCCCTCTGCTGCTGAATCTCTCTTTCCACAGCCTGTAGAGAGTTTAGGATGACTAGGTTTCTCACATAAGCCCCTCCACTAAATGCCTAAAATTAGGCATGTTGAAAATGGACTTAACGGACATGCCACTCAATGACAAAACTAGCTCTGAACCTGGAAACTCCCACCTGCAATCTGTATATTAACTTGTCAGAAACATGTGCTATATATGGGTGGGATAAAATCAGTTGTGCTGTTTATGGTCACGTTGCATATCTGCTGAGATGCAATAATTATACTTCAGGTGGCTTTCTGTGGCTATTTTAAAGACATTGAGTTCTCACTGACATCTCTGAACTTTCCAAGCAAACATTCATAGATCTCATTTATCACCTTTATTTGTTGGTCTGAAAAGACTTGTGTTTGTCAGCCTGTCCTAATATCTAAGAATTAATTTTTCACATATACCACAAATGGCAGTCATGAATTATAAAAGCTACATGACCTTAGCTACCTTTTTAAAATTGAAAATATTTATCTTCCTTTTTTCATCCATACCACTAACATTGAGAGAATATCCTCTTTTCCATAAAATACATGGTCAAGAATCTGGCTTCCGTCAGTGTCAGCAGTGCCCTTTTCCCAAGTCAGTAACCTCTTTTGGGCTAAGCCCTGAAATGAACCTATCATGGGTATGACTAGCATTTTATGACCTGGCCATGATAACTGGAGAATTAGTCTTGTGTTACTCTTCCATTGCAGTTAATCATTGTGCAATTTTGAAACAGCAGAGGGAGGTTAATATTATATTCTTCATTAACATTAGGAAAACTGTTTTCTCCTGAGTAATGTCATACAGTTGTTAACATCACACAAATGTGACCTTACCTAGGAGCTTGGTATTCTTAGATCCCAACATTAATAATGTTTAATTATATAATCTGATTTATCAATGTGTTGATTAATTTCCTTCAAAATGTAAGGCAAATGTTTTACAACACTGGTAACCATTAGTACTACATCATTGGGACACAGGAGAATTTTAGGTTCTTTTGATTGATTGTATCTCATGTTGTCCTATTATAGCAATATATTTTTGTACTAAGGATTCAGTGAAGAGGGTGACCAATGAAGAGCACAAAGGACAAACTTTGCCATTTTCAGTTTGCTATTTCAAATTGTTTGCAGCGCTCTCCTTAGCTTTAATGCAGGTGGAGGAGGAGTGACCTGTTATCTAAACTTTCATGCTGATTCCTAATTCTGTATCCGATAGTAGAGCTTTTGAAAAGGCCATTCTCATCTATGAGAGCTTTTTCACAGTCTCCGAGTATAGCACTGGAATATTTACTTTGTTGTAGTTTATGTATTTTTCCAATAAAATGTTTAGTGCTTTGTTGCAGTTTGCAAGCAGGGAACTATTCCTTTTTAAGCAGCAAATAATAACTAGGAATATATTGGGATTTTTTCTTTTTTTTTGGCAAACAGTCTTAGAGAATATTTTCAAGTCTATGTTAAGAAACCTAGTTGCCCTGTCCAGGGCAAAACCTCCTGCCTTTGTTTGAGGACTTTGGTATTTTTAAGTTTATCAATTATTTCTAAATTAAACTTGTCCTATTACAACCATTAATGTATTTCCAAATTTCTGCAGACTCTATTGCTAAACTGTTCTTCAGATATGTTTCTGTTCTGATTTTTTTTCTTCCTTCTGCTTTAATCTTCTTCTTGACTGCCTGTATATGATTTTTCTTTTTTCCTGCTCTTAATCTGTAAGTGAGGACCTTCATTGTTTTTCTCGTGTGCATCCATTTTTTTCTGCAAATACAGCATTCCATTACACTTCCAAGGAAGGATATTTAAATAATAAGGTTTGTAGTTTTTAAAACTTCTTTGGTTCTTTTTCAGTTTCTTTTTTGGTTTGTGATAAGAAACTAATTAATTTCCCTCATTCTTGTATGCTTTAAATCTGTGGAGAGTGTTTTTGGATGACTTCTGTCTTTCATGTCAAAATAAAATGAGGTTTTATTCTGATAACATTTCAAACACTCAAATTTATCATTAGGGAATTCTTCAGCTTTCAAGCCTTTCTACAGGATCATTATTTTTCGTGGTAAATTAGAGTTAAAATCTTCATCAGTTGTGCCTATGCTTGGATATAAGATATGAAACTGTAACATCTGCTGCTAAGAATGATGTAACAGATCTGGTATTTAAAAATGCCAGAGTGAGTAGATAGTTGTAGGAGATGATATGAACATTTTTAGTAGGTGCCTTGCTTTCCAGTAACCATGGTCCTTAATATGAGATTACAGATACCTGACTTTTTAGCATTTTTTAGTTGATTTTTTTCACTGGAATCTTGTTTGAGTTTCACGTTTTGTATGTGGTATACAAATATTCAAGCAAGTCAACAATGACACTTAACAGAGTAGTTAACAGGTATATGAGGTATCAAGCCAAAGATAGATTTCACAGTGAGTAAACATGGGACAGAAATAGGAATGTGAAGGCGAAGGAATCTATTTCGGAGCAGGGAGTTGTTCTTGTCCTTTAAAAACCCTCAGGAACACACAACAGGTTTTTTTTGAGCTTCACAGCTAAGATTGCTTTGCTGTAGATTTCACACCTTTCAGTGTTCACTTTATTGAAATATTTTGTTTCAAAAGTTTTGTACCACAGATACTACAATGCATTGCATTTGTTTTGCTTTGCCAATTAATTAATACTTTTATTTGTTGTTTGTCATGTTTTTTTTTTTTCATCTGGAAGTGGTCATTAACAACACATGGGAAATCGAAGCTGAAGAGAAAGTGAAAAAGTCATTTCACTTTAAGGCTAATATTTGATATTTTTATTGTACCCAAAGAAAAAAATATTCTATGAGAAGGAGTATTTTTGTGTCATTCCAGCATTAGTCATAAGAGCTATAGCGTTAACCAAAGGCTGCACATACACCTACAGTGGAGCATTTTGCTCTTGTGTGCTGCTACTGTTAAGAGTCCTCTCCGCGTTGCCTCGAATGCAGTTCAATTCAGCACCGGATGCTGCAGTCTTCTATTGTGGTGCAGGTCACGTAGCAGTGAATGAACAAGATTGCATGAATAATGCGCTTTTTATTCAGCGATTGGATAAAAATGAATGCCCTTAACACCTACGTACATCCAATCTCCACCACTTCCTGTGTGCTTATTCTTCCTGAAGCTTTAATTATTTATCCTTGGAGAGAATTTGACAGTTACAAGGAGTCAACGACTCAGCAGGTTAACCCTACAAACACCAGAACTGATGTCCCTGTCAAGTACACTGGAGTGTCTCATGGAATCAAATGTTGATTTTGAAGTGATATAACTCCCAATTAAGAGAAAAAAAATTGCGTCCCTAGATAGTACATGTTTTTAAATCTAACCCTGTCTTTAATGACATTTAAATTGGTCTAGTGTTCTTGCTAATTTCAAGAGATAGTCTTTAAAGACCAAAGTGTGATATACTCTAAATACTGACATTGGCATTCTGCAATGAAAATGCATTTTCAGGAGAGAATGGTCAAATGATGGGGAAAGCAACATTAGTTAACAAGCCAAAATATATGCATAGTTGCCCATCCTATGGTATTGCATAGTGATGAGAAAAAAAATTAATTACTTGAGATGTCTGCTGATTTTGCTACTTGATCTTTATAAAATGTGCTCAAATTATAGCAAAACTATATGCATAATAGGAGTCAGTATATCAATATACGTTACAGGAAAAAGAGCCTTAGAAATAAACTGCTTTTTTTATATTGATTATGTAGAGAGAAAGGGAGGGAGACGGTGTGTGTTGATGTGTATATATGTATATAAATATATCTACATTTTGTCTATTTGATCTAAGTATAAGAAGATCATCAAAGAAACAGCAAAATTATTTTTCAAGTGAACGTTTTGTTCGCTAAAAATATTTATGTGGCTGCATTTTAGAAGCCAGTGCTAGAAAGGCCAATACTAGACTACATTGCTGCAGCTCATTTTTGCCAAGTATGTTGTCTCCCCTGCCCTCCACTCTCTCTGGCAATAGTACCCTCCACAGACTCAGAATTTTTTCCATTCTTCTTTTAGGGAGGACTTCCACACTTTTATATCAAAATTAGAAGTAACAGCAGAATATTGTTGCTCCTGGGGTCCATAATCAGGATCCAGAATAGCACAGAGAAATTTGTGCATGTTTTTACCTGTAGATTGTACCCTTGCTGTGTTGAATAACGTTACTGTATGATCTGACTGGGCTGCATGAATTACGGCCGGTGGGGGCAAATCTGTCCGTATCACTAGGCTGCATAATGTAGGAGTAAGTCCAGCGCTGGTAACTACTAATGGATTGATTTAACCCTTAAGAGTTACCTAGAAAATCTACACCTGATACAGTCCTCATTTATCTACCCATGCTAAGAATAGACTCGAAAGTGAATGTGAGGTGGTTTTGTTTTGTGCTTTTGCTTACAAACAGTAAACAATTGGCTAACTGATTACAGTAGCAATTTACCCAGAGTTGTGACAGCCTCTCCGAATATTTAATAAACACTAGGTATTTTCCGTGAAAGTAACACAGTGGTCCAGTGAAGAATTAATTCTCAGAAGACATGTTCCCTGTGTTATGCAGTAGATATTACCAGCCTCTCCTTTTTACCCTTTGTGCTACGAATTATTAACTGTAAATACTAGAGTTAAGCTTATTTCAACCTGTTGGTAAACTGCAATTTGCACAGTGTTGTATTTAGTGCTATTGAAATGAATGTGCAACCAGCTGGGCCAGTGGTTGAGATTTGCCAAAATATTGAGGAGTCCTGAGTTTTGTATTCTGATGAATGATAGCAATCATGATCACGGTGAGATGGATCTGTGATGGGTGAACTGAACTGGTTCTAATTGCTTTAGTATATGACACTTGGCAAACTCAGATTTTAAATTTTTGAGTGTTGGCATGAGAAGTATTAACTGAGATAGCCATAATAAAAGCAAGTGTACTGAAGTGCAATGGTGTGCTGAGGATACTGTCAAGTGATTCTTTTAAGCATTTATGACAGGTTTTTCCCAGTCTGCACAAAGATACGGGTGAAAGGTAGGTTGGGATATTTTGTGAGATAGATTAAGGGCACATGAACAATCTCAGGATTTCAGAGAAAGGAGAATGTGATCTGAAGCTCCAAACTTACACTAGAAAGTCATTGTTAGTCCTAAATGTAAGCACTGCTCCGTGGCATAGTATAAAGTCTTTTTGCTCCAATACAATGACAGCAAAACAACAACTGCTAACTGTGTTGATTATATTGCTGATGTCTTTGACATTATCTGTGAACTTTTGCAATGCTGGTAATATCTCTGATAATACGTAAAGCATGTTTATTAAAAGCGTTAGATTTTAAGAAATATGGGCTAACACTATGGTGCCTTCCTCATGAAATCATGAGTAGAATTTTACCTTTTTCCGTGCCTACTTATTCCATGAATATGTTGTTATTTAGCATCTTTGAAAGCTCCCCTTCTCTGTAGTTTTTGGCTGAATTTGGTCAGTGGTTTCAGTGACTGTTGATTGACCCATGATACACAGATGGAGTTACAGTGTTACTGGGCAGTTACAGAGGTAACCAAGGAGCGGAAAGCAGGCTAAAGGGCCATGAATGTGATAGTCTCTGTGTATACACAAAGGACACTTTTATGGTACTTTCCTAGCAACTAGTTTTAATTTACTTTGGTCAAAGTTCTATGCAAAACAAACAAACAAATGATGGTTTAGAAAATAAATAGCTTTCTCAAAAAGGCACTTAAGAGCCCTTAAAGAATATTTTCATATTGGTAAAGTTCAGTAAAATCTCTGGTGATGCCAAATGAATATTCTGCTGGTTCAATCCATTGTTTAGTTATTAACAAGATTCTGGCCATCTGCTGGACTGAAAAGTTTTGAATTTTATTATCTTGAAGTAAAAATTAATTGATAAAAGAGGAAATTTGTTGGGAATAGAAATATACCTCTTTATTTTTGACTGTTACTATCTATGTTATGAAGAATTTACCTTTTTTTTTTTTTTAGTTATTGTTCTGATCCATTTGCTGGTTCACAGCTACAAGATAATTTTGTGGACAAAATAAAAATTATAGAAAGAGGAACTATATGATCCTCCCTACACTGCTCAGGTGTCATGCTTCTGCTCACTGTTCATCACCTCTCCTGGCAGTACATATCCATCCTTTTCCTTAAGGGATGGAAACATCATTTCTGCTCCAAAGGACCCCCTCAAGGCTGAAGAAGATGATTTATCTGTTGGTGACATTTTATAGACTGCTTTCTTTCAAAAGCACGAAAAGCTGAAGCAGGAATTGAAATAGGGTTGCTGGTTGGTCCCGTATGCTTCTGAACAGATGAGACAGGCAGGACGGACATTGCTGCCTTCTTAAACAGGGTTAAACTGCGGTCCTACTTTCTGATGGTCCACGCTCAATTCTTGCTGCCATAACATGGCCTTGCAGAGACTTAGATAGAAGTTTTTCATTCTCCTTATTCCCTCTTTTAGGTGTGATTTACTGGCTGGTGATAGAGCTGCCCGTAGGTGCTAATGCTCTAGAGAGAAAGTTAATGTGCTTTGTAGAAAGGAAAAGCTCCTTCCAGCTTCTTTTGCATCTTGGACAGCAGAGGGCAAGTGTTAGTTTTGTGTGACTGCAAGTTTTGTGTGACTGCAAGTTTTGTGTGTGGAATGGCGGTGTGTGTACACATGATCAAAGTGTCTGTGTGCTAGAAAGAGTTACAAAGATGTAGTATAGAGCGGTTAAATACAATTTATGCTTTTTTATGCATATAGGAAGCTTTTTCTAGCAGAATATTGTTTTGCTTTTTCTTAAAAAACTTTTGTTTTGTCCAAGCATGGCCAAACAAAATTAAAATGGTATTGGCAAGATAAGAAAGAGT
>NW_009607091.1:66787-84083 GCF_000690535.1 Cariama cristata | reverse complement strand
TGTCAGTCCAGGAACATTACCATCCATCCACACATCACTATGCTGAAACCTTCTGATATCTTCCTTTTCTCTCATTTGACTGTCATCATGGTGGTCTGTGAACATTCATGTTGATACTTGAGTAACTGCACAGGAGACAAATGTGTATATTTATTTTGATACAAAATTTTGTGCTCTAGAATTATTTTGTCATGAACTGTTAAGTTTTTAGTTTAATAGTACTTAAGAATTTGTAGCTACATTGCAATCCCAATGCTTGTATCTAAACAACAGGTTTCTGCCAGTTTAGATATGCTGGTCAGTCATATGTTGGTCAGGTGCTGTGCAAAAGCAGGCTCTTAGTATTTACACAATGTTATGTGCAAAAATCGTATTTTCATTGGTATAGTTTCTTGCATTTGGGTAGACTAGCGGCTTTAGTAGGACAAAGCACCACTGTGGCCTTATTTTGGTAGTCCTAGAGAGATAAAAGTGCTGCTAGTCATATTAAAATAAAACACTAGTTTAAGGGTAATTGCAGTTCGTGGTGGTCAGTAATAACTGTTAGAGAAGAGGCTTAACAGGTTGCTTCAGTGGCACATAATAATTTCATAACAGTATAGATCCTTAGTCTTTCCTCTCCCAGTCAAAGTGAATAATAACAGCAGACAATCAACAATGCTACATGTTGACTGTAATGATAGTGTTCAGTTAGTCTCGCAGATGTGCTGTCGCTTGAACTTGTTGGACTACCTGGAGGTAACAGCACTACTGTTGCCAGCAGGTAGTAAAGCTGATTGTTTTCAGTGCAGCTTTGTAGGATTTTTCCTTCTACTTTCATTATTGCCATAACAGGCCTTCTCAGGCTGCATAGTGGCTTCAATGTCTCTTTTCTTTTTCTCCCTTCTGGAACTGGGAGCTGGGGTCAGTGTCTCTGCCAGTGGCATTTCTCCACCACCTCTTCGTCCTGGCACTGGTGCTTCATTGAAGCCCAGTTCCCAGTGAGCACAGTGCAACTGTCAAGTCAGGCTCCTGATGCACGCATTTCTCAACAGACCCCATAGCTGACCACTTTCTCCCATTCTGGGATAGGTCCTCTGACCTGGATACCCATCAAATAGCCGTGCTTGGCCAATGGGCTTCAGTTTCTCCTTGTCTGTTCGAGCTCTGGCCAAGTTTTTGGCTCCAGCCTCTCGGTGATACATCCTTGCTACATGTCTTTGTTGTTAGCAAAATCTGGTCCTAGCTCATGTGCCGCGAGTCCTTTGGAGAACTGCTGACCCTCAGAATACAAGTAGCTTCCATCCTTTCTCAACCTTAATTGTACTGAAGCCTCTCAGGGGCTTGTCCTGCTTGAGCAAACAAAACAAATTTTCTGAGGGTGCCTAGGGAAAGTCCCTATGTACTTTTGTTATAACAAAGAAATACACAAGTTGCTGTGGATCACAGTAGAGCAGTACATACATCTTTGACTCCATCTCCCACTGAAAGTTTTTTAATCTTGGAGTCCTTTTTAGATGGAAGGATGCTTGCCTCCCCTCTGGTCTGCTTCAATGCATAGAGCTTAAGACAGAGTTTCTCAGTCTGCTAATCTGCAGATGTTTTACTTCTTGCCTTTCTTTACATTACTACCAACGGAATTTGTAAACTTCAGTCCAGTTAAGCTATCATTTAAACAGCTGTTTAAATCCTGCCACACACCCCTGCTTCATTACTGGGTCTTTTGCAGGTTGGCTACCCTGTTTGCCATGCTTATTGTTGTATCTAGGTAGTCCAACTCTAATGTAGGGAAGGCAAGCAACCTAGCCAGGAAAGGAGTACAGCCTTAATACATGCATGCACATGTGCATGCCAGCACACATGCACATATACACATGTCTGCCGATGCCTCTTCCCCATGACTGTACCCAGAAAGAAGTTAACCATCACTTCAGGTCAGATAACAAGCAGCATTAGCATAAACAGGTACAGTGACTCACACTAGCAATTTGTACAAATAATGTAGAAGTACCCCATGTTCTGAATTCACCAGGATGAGTGCTGCTGCGAAAAACCCTCCACCAGCACTGTTACCCACTGCTGCAGAATTGCCAGAATTCTTTCAGTAGAAGCGCTGATCAGTAATGGCTTTGCTATAAATACAGCATGGTGTGTAACTCTTTATTTGCCAAGAAAATCTGTATGGTTTGGTGGCACAAGTTAGTGGGTTGCGTTTCAGGGTGAAGTTGATGCAAGTGGGTATTAGGTATTTGTCCTGGCATATGCAATTAATACATTTCCTCTCTCTCTTCACAGTCCATGACTGCTTATTCCTACTCTTGCTCTGCCTTCAGTTCCATTTATTTAGTTAATTAGAGTCTGGAACTGATCTGGTTGAAAAAAACAACCATTTTTTCTGTGTTATTCTTCAGATAGATGCCACAGCTTGCGTTTTATGGCAAACCAGCAAAGGTGATGCAGTCAGTGACAGGAGGGCGAGAGCAGGCTGAACAGCTCTGCTACTGCCACCGAATCTCTACAGATTTACCAGAATTTTGGTCTGATGGGCAGCGTAAGATGAAGATGGGCATTTATACTCTCTGTTGTTCTTTGGTTCTTATCATTTCCATTAGATGCTTTTAATTAGAGGAGGGGGAAGATATGGATTTCAGAAAGTATGATATTTTTAATGGACCGCTGTATGCTCAGACAAGGTACAGTTAGCCCTACCTGATGCCAAAAGCTACAAAAAAGAGCATTGTGCATTTCTCCACATCATCCTTTCCTTTACTGCTTTTCTTGCCAGTATTTAGGTATCCTAATAAAGAGTAGGTACCGGATTATAAATCTTCTTGTGGTGATAAAACACATATTTGTATGTATAATGTATACGTAATAAGTTTTTTTTTCCTATATATTTAAGAAGGAAAATATCAATACAAGAATGTACATTTTCATAAAAGGAAATGGTCTCAAGTTGCGCCAGGAGAGGTTCAGGTTGGATATTAGGAAGAACTTCTTCACTGTAAGAGTCGTTAGGCATTGGAACGGGCTCCCCAGGGAGGTGGTGGAGTCACCATCCCTGGAGGTGTTCAAAAAATGTTTGGATGTGGTGCTTCAAGACATGGTTTAGTGGGTTTAGCGGGCATGGTGGTGTTCGGTATACGGTTGGACTTGATGATCTTTGAGGTCTCTTCCAACCATAACGATTCTGATTCTATGATTCTGTCATTTATTTTAATAACCTATACCTCATAGCTATTTTTCTACATTTTAATCAGTTTACCTAAGAAGTTTTGTACAAAAATTCAGAAACAATTAAAATTCCCAGACTTGCATTTGGATTGGGAAACCTGTGACAAAATTCCACCCCTATTGAAATCAATAGGAAACTCGTGAAGTCAGAACTTCATGTATGTTTTTTTTAAAGCAACTTCGCAAACTGTCCCTAGGAAAATAAGATAGAAACAGAATAAGATGAAAGTACACAAAAAAAACCCTCCCAAAAACCACTAGAACAAAAATAGACACCTTATTACAAAGTAAGAAAAGAGAACAACTGAGTTGTTAAATGCATCTCATGAATGAGAACCAAAAAGACGCTGGGTTAACGAATAAGTAAATGGCTGGCTCCCCCATCAAAGGAAGACAGCAAAAAGACTTCTTGCATAATTTGTCAGTGAACTAGGTTGCTATTTCCTTTCTCCTCTGAATCTCCAATTTTTCTGATTGTTTGAAATAAAAACACCAGAAGACACTTGGACATTAATGCATATATGCCCAGAACTGTAATTTCCATCAGTATGAGTGCATCTCAGGACCAGAGAGAAGGTTATGGCCTCTTATTACATTGTTCACAATGCAGTACAGTTTGTCGACCATGTGATAGTCTGTGGACAGAGAAGAAAACATGACTGGGAAGTATTTCTTTGGGAAGCAGAGTCCCTGCCTGGGGTGGTGCTCCAGCTGGAGCGTGGCTCCTGGTGCAGAGGGCTGGCGGTAGCTTGGGATAGGGAGGAAGAGGAAGAGCACCTGCAAAGGGCTGTGGCAGGTGCAGGCAGCCACACAGACATGGCTGAACGTTAGATTGTACTTGGAAAATACAGCCCTATTACACTGCTGCTACTTCTCTTTCTCACCTCAGGAGCTGGCTTACAGAAAGGAAGGATTTACTGTAGAAATTCGTTTTCGTAAGAGCAGGTCCCATGTTACATAGTGCTGGTCTGCAGATTTTAATGTAGTCCCCCGTCTGATCCTGCCTTGCAAAAGCTGAGTGTCGTGTTCGGATTCTGATATTATCTCAGATCCATCTTTACTCTGAACTTTATAGGATGTTGACTTTTAACAATAGGTCCCCAGGAACCACTAATGGAGCAGGAGGAGTTACAAGTTTCATTTTCTTCCAAATATTTCATGTCGTATTTCACAGGGTGAAAGTGTCTTAAGACAAAATTGTTGCAGTATTTAAACTAACAGAAAAAGCATCATCCTTGTTTCGGGCCAGCTTCTGGCTCAGAACCTAAACATCCACACAGAAATTTGAAGGCATTTCAGACCTTGATTTTACATTCCACTGATGTAAATTAAATTGGGAATTGATCATTAAATGATTAATGATCACTAATTTTGAACAGTAATATTCCAACAATGTGGTCTTCCAGAGAAATAACTTGCAAAGCCGCAGATAATGCTCCCGTTTACTGGCGCAGCCCACCCTTAGCAATAAGGTTGCCACGGAAACAGCAAAACTCTGATCGGGTGAGAGAGAAGGGGCGAGAATGAAAGGGAGATGGGGGCAATTTACAGCAGGTTTTTTTTTGAAATAAATTACCTAGAATTTGTTAAAATAGGGTTGGGTTTGTTTGTTTGTTTGTTTGGGTTTTTTTTGCTAGGGGAGAACCATAGCCTTTGCTTACAGGATTTAGGTTTTTTGGTGGTGGTTGTGTGGTTTTTTTTTTTGGCATAGCACAGTAAGCTGAAGTCTGACTGAAACAACCAGTATGGAAAAAAATCTAAGTGATGTGAGCCAAATCTATGGTTTTTTTCCTGCAAAATGTTTTCAAGTAGAGGTATATAGTGATGGCTCTTTTTAATGACACTGGCTGAAACTTCAGCGCCATTCAGTATTTCTATCAGCTATGTGATGAGTCTCCCTTGAAATCACAGAGGCATGTAACTGAGCGCTGTGTGCAGGTGTAACAGAGACAGAGGAAGGCAGAATGTGATTATTAAGTACGTACAAACAGAATAGATAAAATTATTTAGAATTTTTTTTTTATTAAAATAGCTACATACCTTCTTAAGAAGGCTAGATCATAATGCTTTTTAACTTGTCTTGATGTTATCTTGCTTGACTGTAACTACATCATCAGAGGTTGTCACACATATATAAAGCTGGATTAGGCTGATTAATACATGTATAAGAGATTTCTGGTATGTATGTAGCTCGTGCAAAGAAAGCTGGTATTTTCCCTTCTCAATTAACTAATCAAGAGAAGAAATGTCCCCACAGGGTATTAGAAACTTTTGTACTGTTGAAATGCTATCTTTTTATGTGAGGAAACGACCATTTGTGATATTAAAGTTTCTGCAAGATGATTTACTAAAGCAGAGCATTAACACTTGTGTCCATCATATTACAATGTGAGGAACAGCATCCTGTTTGCTGATGGCTTAATGCTGCATCGTAGTAACATTCATTGTTTAGGGCTTGTTGTAAAGAGGAATATCAACTGTGATGGCCCTATGTCTACTTTTTGTGTGCTACAATTTAAATTCACAGCAACATCTATATTTAAGTTTGTGTCACATATTCATATACATTCAGATTATAACTTAGCTAACCCAAATTCAGTTTGGATTTTTTTTTTCCCAAAGTAATTGTCTTTCTCATGCTCATTTTTTTTTTTTTTAATTCAGTTTAGTCCGGAAGCAATTTTACTGCCACTGGGCAGAAGCTGTTGAAAGGCAAATAGTCTTTCAGCAGAATTTTAACAGTTTCCAGCACTTGTTTGTATAGAGTACATATTTAACCACAGGGTGTTACTGGAACTAGATATTTTTTGCTGATTCTGATTATATGATTAATATTTCTGTAAATATGGGTCACTGAATGTCACCTTTTTTTGCATTTGGGAGAGTTTCCTATTGCTGGTCGTGGAATGTAGCCGTGTTACTGCCTGTGTTTCCTCTTTATGGTGCTCACACCATCTTACCTGGATTAGCCTGTGTATTGACAGTGTCTCCTGCCTTTGCATCTGCAGCAATTTAAATCCTCATATTAACAATGGAATCCAAGATGTAGTTTCTCCTCTTTCCTCCCTCTAATCTTGCCCTCCAGTATCTTTTCCCCCCTCTACCCTTTTCTGTAAATAAAACTTACTTGCTTCTGAAATACGGGCTGCAGAGGTAGTAAAGATACAGAAGGAGGAAAGGTGGCAGCTGAGGATGAGCCCCTTGAGAGCCACTTGGAGGGAAAAAAGGAGGAACAGTCACGTGAGACACAGACACCGTCAGGGTGAGAGGAGGATCCACAAGAAAAGAGAACGGAAAAAACAATGGAGGAAAAAAATCCAAAAAAGAGGGAATGGTCAGAGATACCAAAATTACCAGTAGTTCCTAAGAAAAGCTGTACTTCATCAGAGGCAGTGTACTCCTCCTCCCTGTGTAAGTATTGGTAGGATTATGTATTATTTTGCATTTATCAATGTTGAATTTCCACCTGCTGTTTTATTATTGAGTCAACAATTAACTCATCGTTCCATGGCCATTTGTTACTCATGGTGGAAGTGTCTGGCTCTTATCCCTGCAATAAGAAAAGAAAAAGGCTCATTTTCAACTTGGATCCACTTTACTAGCTGACCTAGCATAGGTACAGATAGAGAGATTAGAGAGAAATGGTGGTTTGAATGTCCTGCTGTCAGTAGTGCTATGTTAATAGTAGTAACAAGCTTGTTTAAGGCTAGCATGGTACAGTCAGTGTGCAAGCTACAGGCATGTTGTTGGAAATGCCAAAGACATTATAATGCTCTGGCAATGGTTAGAATTAACTAGATCCTAATTTTAATTGCAGTTTATGCCTATTACAAGGTTTCCTAATTTCATTCATTATTTCCTGGAGTTGGATTTGAACCTGCTGCCTGTACAGCAAAATTATCTACCTTTTCTTGTCCCAAAAACTACAAAAGGCAAGGTTTCAAAATGTTCGCTTCTCCCAGTTGAGGGCCAGATTTGTAAAGGAGACCAGTTCCCAGTCAGATACTGAAATGAGCACCAGATTTCAAGCTCTGGGTGATTCAGTGGCTATTGCTCCTCTGCAGCATCTAATGTCAGATTTCCAGGAGAGCTCAACATCCATCAGATATCTTGGTAGCATTTCTGTGTCCAGTGAAGCAGCGTCAGAAATTAGTCCTTTTGCTGGTGCTCTGGAAAGCTTTTATCCGCAGCTTTCCCTCTGCCTTTCTTTCAGTGTACTGATGATCATACTGTTTTTAAGTATCTGCTCTGCTAATAGGGTAAATAGGTATATGCTTTATTTTTTCAAGCAGTTTTTGGTTTTGTTTTTAGTTTTTCTGCATCAGGGGCCTCTGAAGGCAAACCTGTAAAATCTGTGAATCTGCTGGTGCACATAGAGAGGCGATTGAACATCAAACGAAATGTGCACATTCATGTTCCCATCCTGGATTGAAATGAACCAGCTGAATGAACACGTCGGGGAGAAACCCAGATCTAACTCTCCGGTTTTCCTCACCTGCCACCCCTGTGGACACCCCATGCATTTCTCCGGCAGCACCCTCTCTTCCACGGGGGCTTCGCGACCCGCCCTCCTCTGCTTAGAGGCAGGCTTCATTTTCTGGTGTTGCTGCAAAAAAGGTGCCGCCTGTGCTGGAAATGGGATCTTCCACTATTTAGCAAGGCTTTGCTGAATGAGTCATCGCAGCCGGCTGGTATTGGCTGGGCTGGTGAGCACCCAAGGGATTGCCTGGCAGAGGCTGCGAGGCCTCGCTTCATTCACAGAAATGTGGGGATGCTAGCCAGCCCTTTCATTCACACACACAGAATCTCATTCACATTTTCCCATTTCGCTAGCCGCTTGTAATGAAGAGAGCCGTTTGGGAGCAATAGGGTTTTCTGGGCAGTAGAGACATGTTAAAATAGGCTATGGTGTGTACGTTTGCTGTTGCTGTGCTAGAAGGATGAAGAGAGGAATGAATGCTGTGTGGATGCTGTAGCAGGTTCGCAGTGTGGTGATGAAAGGCTGTTCCGCAGATCAGTAGAAACCTGCTTTTACACTGACTAGGACATTGCCATTACTCATCACTGCTGGGATAAGAGGTGCTGACTTAATTTAATGTGTCATGAGTATACTAATTAAATACCTGTATTTGAGCTGGCTGTTTCGCTATATTTGCACTTTGCATACTGTAGCCTTTCGTCGTGGGAGAGGGAAGGAATTCCATAGGACTTTTCCTTTAAATTGTGCTGTAGTTAGTCATTTGTTTAAAAAATAACTTTGCACTGTGCAACTTCTCTGGTCTGAATTTGTTCATAATGTCGTGTATTGACCTACATCCAAAAGATGTTTTGCAAAGCAGATCAATTTATAGAAAAGAGCCATATGGCTCGTGATGGGCATTGTGTATCACAATCCTGTACATATTTCAAAAAAATGTAGGAGAGATTAAATATCTGTTTTCTGCATGTTCTGCTACTTCTCAGATCAAGTGTTTGTGGCTGACATTTATGATTAATAAGACCTGGTGCATTTTTTTTTTTTATTTTTCACTGCAGGATGTCAGTTTGCTGCTACCTGGACTTCTGAATGTTCTTTTAGTTTTTTTTCAGTTTTTCAGAATTAAACCAAACATCACAGTGAATTGAAGATCCTCTTCATGTTTTTCTTCAGAGTGAATATCAGTGGTGAAAGAAAAAGCATCTGTTAAGCCTGTTGTTGGACATCAGAAAAATACTTTTCTTCACACATAGGTACTTATGTAATTCCTACATTAAAATAGAAGGTTCTTGTAGAGTGAAAGGGGAGAAGGATTTCTCCCTCTATCAAAAATTGGATGTAACAGTTTCTGTGAGAGACAGCAGTGACACAAAGGCACTTGTAAAGTCTGTTAGGCTGCTTTTGTGGAAGAAAATGTATATATTGTTTAGTTCTGTTGTCTGTTCTCAAAACCTTTAAGGTGTCTCTGTTTTGCTAGGGGGAAGGGGGAGGGGGGTACATATGTGTAAATATTATCCAGATATTTGCTATCTAATTGTGACTTCTTTATAGATTCACAAATATGTGAGGTGAAAGAACATTTAAACAGAAGAATAAACTGTGGTGTTTCATAAAGGCTGTTAATTCAGTTTTAAAGGTAATTGTCTTTGGTACCAAAAGGGTGGTGGTGGTGGGGAGGAGGAATTAAAGGTTGGAAGGAAATAGCTGTTTGAGAAGATAGGAAAAGGAAATTTGAGAATTGATTGGTGCTAGTGTGCTGTAAGTGGGTGGATGTGTTTTTTTTTCTTTTTTTTTTTTTTTTTCCTACAGGAAGTGATTTGCAGTGTTCACTGAGCCTTTTGTTGAAAAGGGTCCTTCTCATTTGTGTGAGTCATGCTTTTGCTGTGAGCGAGTTGGCAGCTCTAAGCAGGACTGGGATCTCTGTCACAGAAAACTGTTACTTCACCCAACCTTAACGGGGAACCATAAGAAATTTCTTAAAAATATATATTTTTTTGTTCTTCCTTATACTCTTTTCTTTTTTACCCCAAAATCTTGTTATCCGTCCTTGTTGTTATGAATTGCCTGCTATGTTAGCACAGGCGTCTCCTGCGTTGGCATCAGATTTGCCAGAACATATGCAGGAGACCAGATAGAAGGGCATGCTTCAACGTACCAAGTATAACCGCTTCAGGAATGATTCGGTGACATCAGTTGATGATCTTATTCACAATTTGTCCATGAACAGCAAGGTCTCAGCAGTTGCTACGACTTCAACAGCACCTTCGTACCTGGTCTCACCAGAGGTTCTCCGCAAGGACCAAGAAGATGGACCCACCACCCTGTGTACCCTCATTCATAAAGTGTCCCACTTGAAACTCTCTAACACGGGCAGCCTTTTGGGTATCAAAAACCTCTCCTCTGCAGTAAAAGAGCTTGCTGTCTCCAAGTTGCAAGGAAGCTCGAGTGCTTCTAGCTCAGCAGCAGGGGCTTCAGACAACACATGTAACCTTGTCTCTGCCACTTCGTGTTCTCAGCAGGACGTGAGCAAGATGAGTATGGGGAAAAAACCACGGTCAGAGGAAATGCACCCGGGAGGTGAAGACTGGAATCAAAGTAGCAGCTTTGTCAATAAACCCTCTCGAGGATGGCTGCACTCGAGTGAGAAGATCCTGGGACCTGGTGTGACGTACATTGTGAAGGTTGGTCTGATTTCTTCCATTCTCTGTTTTTATCAATGAAAAATTCTCTGCTGGTTTTGATGACAGGCTAGACAGGCTGAAAGGATCTCTATTTGTACATTCCTTTTTTTGTGCATAATACATGGTATGTAAATGCAGGAAGGCAGGGTTGGGAAGCTGTGTTAATTTCTTAAATTAGAGCAAACCTGCAAATAGGTTCTTTGTCAGATAATATTCTACAGCTGTGTAAAAACACCATTCCTAAGCTAAAAGCTGGGTTTCTTGCATTTTCTTTTGGGTTTTTTTTCCTTCCTCTGAATTTAGGTTTTCAGTGTTACCTAGCATACTGTATATATCTTGGATACATAGGCTTTCAATATGTCTGGTGCAATATATAGGAGGAAAGACAGACTCCTTGATGTGTAAAGAACGGTTAATCTTGCATGATATTTCAGTTTGGAAATACCTCTAAAGACATGTGTGTTTTTAAAGTGAGATTATATTTGAAATCTTAGAGCAGTAAGGCGTAGAGCGCAATTCTTATCATGTTCCACAAATAGAAATACTGTTGTGGGTAGAACAGGAAAATGCAGCTTGTTTTACATAATGAGAATTCAGCCACCTTAAATGTTATTGCTCTTTTCAGTTCATTGATACAGCATGTCAGTAGCAGAGAATCCCAAGTTTACAGGGTAATATTTCCATATGGTTTGAAAGTATTTTGAAATGACATGTTAAATTAGAGCCTTTGAGAGAAGGGTATGTGCAATGTTTTTGTAGTCAGGTAAGATTCTGGTTACACCTTCCAGCACAGTGTGCAGAAAGTGTAAAAATAACATTATTGTCCAGGATTTGTTCTTCAGTCACCATATTTTATTTGCTGAGTGGCTTTTGCATCTTAAATGTTAAACTGTTTTGTATCAGACTATTAATAAGATTTCATGTCTATTTTTAGTTTTATTTTATTTTGGGTATAAAAGTCACAGTTTGACTTTATATCAGGGTGCTTTAAAACTGAGTGACAGCCTTGCTGCTTAGCTCTCGTCAATAGCAGAGTGCATATTTAACAGCTGGAGCACTAGGAAGCAGTTTTCATTTCTTTCTGTTAGTGGTGATGGTGGAATTTGCAAGTGATGGTACATTGAGTAAGTTGGCCAGTTCAGAGCACTATTGAAATGGTACTGTCTTTTTGGCTACTCTGAAATTTACTGGAACTACAAAAGAGTCAGTGCTACCTTTCCAAACACAAACTGCTGCTCTGTTACTGTTCGAGAAGTGTCTCGATAAAAATAACCCACTGATGCTAGATACAGTGGTGTTGAGACCTCATCATTCTTTTGTATGGAAATATTTTGGTTAACAGAGGGTTATTTGCCATTTTCCCAGAGAAACTCAATTATTTTATTTTTTTGTTTTGCTGAGGACAGTAGACAGATAATGACTGTGAGAATTCACTGCTGCTGTTTGTTTTACCTGAAGTGATCATTATGAAGCAGAACAAATACAGTATTCATTTTTTTAATTTTTTCAGTGGTTGACCTTCTGTATGCTAGAGGAAGATGATATCCTTGAATTAAAAAGAGAATTAAAATTATATCCAAATGGACTTACATTTAAAGTTAATAATTAACCCATGTCTAACACTGATAGTAGAACAAATATTTTAATTAGTGCAGCTGGTGTCAAATACATGAAAGTGTATTTATACACATTATGTATATTAGAATTTTCAAAATAAATCATTAGCACCATACAACTGACATTTTAGATGTTTGTTAAAATGTATAGAATCTAGATTATTGTTTCTGTTAAAAAAATAGGGTGATTGGTAGCTTTAACTTCATGCTCTCTGGCATATAGAATCACAGAAGAATGCTCTCAATGTAAAAACAAAGGTTAAAAATAAGTATCAAAATCAGTGGTTAATGAATGAATGAAAATAAACCAGCCCTGGTTAGTTCATAATTTGCCTGTTCATTAAGTGTCTCAGAATTTTCCTCAGCAACTGCAGCATTCATATAGATAAGAATAGAAGTGCAGTTCCCACATCATTAAACATTGTTAGTTGCCAGGGCTTTTATGCATTCCGACCATCAAATCAATACACAGATAATGTACACTGAAGGGAAACATTCCTTGGATACCTCATGGCTATATTGACTATCTGGGGGACTTGTACCATGTTTAATTAGTACAATATGCCTTGCAGAAAATTCCATATGCCATTAGTTAAATGAGACAAAAATTAGATTAGTTGTTAACCAGCAAAGTTTTTATCATTTTGTGTGTAAGTGTGCACTGGGTTACTATTATTTCATTAATCCACATTCGAAACATGAAAATTATCTATCAGACAGGGTAAATCGTAAGTACTGGGCAGTTTGGTAACTCATATTGGAATCTTCTGAAGTAGGAGACACAAAGTTCCTATGTGCAATGAATGACAAATTTGCAACTTTACTGCTGTCCTGACATTTTCACATTTTTTAAATAGGCAGTGTAACTTGAATGCTTAAAAATGGATATAGGATTATGGTAAACAGGAATTGTGCTGTGGTCTTCATGGTCTGCTGTGATGGAATTATTTTCAGCCATAAAAATACTGGTGCTTTCTATATTATTTTTGTTCCTCCCTGTGGTTTTCACGTTGCATTTTTATAGATTATTTTAATGGAAAATTTTTCACAAAACCAAAAAATTATTTTTGTAACAAATTAGACAATGATCATAACCATATTAGGGGAAGTAAAGTGGTGAAGTACTGATATTTTGCTTAACACTACTGCTGAACAGTTTAACAAATTATGAATTAATGAAAAAAATGAAATAGTTTGCTGTGATGGAAGTCATTGAAGAGCTCGGTGTTTTCCCCATAGTGGAACTGATTACTATAGGGACTGGTTATAAGTGATCATGTTGTCAGAAAACTAATACATATAATAAAAAAAGTGTAAAAGTGTGTAATGTAACAGTAGTTAAATGTTTCAATGAAATCTGTTTGTTTCCAATGATAAATGTCCACTGATGAGTTTAATTGGGTAATGGCATAGATGCTTTGGGTTTTGTTAATTTAATTAAAAGCACAATTAACAGTCAAGAGGTAAATGTCTGTCTGTCTTTAGGTAACTTGTGGTTGGGTTTTGTAAGAAGTGTCGATGAGCTTAAAATGCTGTTTCTCAGCAGTTCAAAACTAAATAAACCAAAAATACTATAGCCTAATTTTATATCCCTATATATAGTATATCCTAAAGAGCTAACGAGCCATAAAACCAAGACAGTGGTATAGAACAGATCTGGGTAAATCTAGTGTTAAAAAGCAGATATAAAGATATTATCTGAGAGATCGGAAGGAAAAAGAACTTCATCTAAAAGAAGCACCGCAAGCCAGGCAAATAATATTTCAGTGAAAAGCGTATCAAATTATTAATGTTATAGCAAAGTATCTCAAGAGTATAATCCTAACTACAATTATTCCTTTAACATTTTAACACTTTCATGTCTTGGGAGGGGGTAACAGCGATTTACATTGAATGAGGAGAATAGACATCTTTTGTGAAGCTGTTCAAACACATCACCAAGTAAAGGCTTCAGTTCTGCAAACATTTCTGCATGACACTGTTTACAGGAACATTCTCATTGAAATAATTGAGGCTGCTCCTGTATGCTGGAAGTTAAGTATGTGCTTAAGGATCAACTAAATTGCTGTGTTGCATGCTCTTACTGCATCCTTTTATTCTGTACTATAGTATTCCCTTCAGCGTATATGCAGGGCAGCTGTGATTTTAGCAGTTCTCTGCAAGTAGACACAGAATTTACAAAATTACTTTTCTGTTTAGTGGCTAACTCAGACTGTGAAGCACAGCCTTAAATGGAGCTTACATGGTGGAAACCACAACGTATGCGGCCTTCCCCTAGAAGACTTCAGGATTCTTTGGAAGAATGTTTTTCTTTTTTTTCTTTCTATTCTGAACAGAATTGATTTGCTGTTTGTTTAGGGACTAATGCTTTGTGGCTTTGTGGTGTTACTCTTTGCCCACCTGTTTGAAAAGTATCCGGTGTAGTCTGTGTGAAAAAAGAAGAGGGTTTCTTGCTTCCTTCTTACTCCGTTAAATAAACATAAACTCAAATTTTCAACCTACTTGTTTATAAAAAGGAGAATATAAACATTACAGCAAGACTTTTTATTTTCTCTTTTTGGTTGATGTTAAATTTATCTTCCTTCGTTGCAGAAAAATTTGCATAAGGTTTTTTTATTTGGTTGGTTTTTTCTTTTTTAATCAGATTTATATTCAGCATCTATCAGTCAAGTTGCAGTAGCGTTAATGGTTGTCACTGGTAGTTTGACATGGCCTGAGAAAAATCATACTCAGTAGGATTTTGTGCATGTGATTGTAATAATAACGAACACAGTCCCAAAGCATCCTGTTTGTAATGAGGTTTACATGTTTAAGAAGTGGGTTGTGTCTTTCAGCCATATGGTGGTAATAGGACTGAATATTGACCCTTTAGTTCAGAGTCTGCTGTCCTCAACTCAGGTGCCCAAGCAGTGTTAGCCAGAGCTCAAAGACTTATGAAACTGGCTTATCACCATGGATTTTAAAGCTGCATGCACACAGGTTAGGGGAAGAGAAATAACTGACAAAGACAGCATTGGTTTTAGCAATTAATCCCTCCTAGTGTGCCATGTTCCTTTGCAGTCAGGTAGTATTTGTTGCATTTTCTTTCACTGTTATTTGGGCTATGAAAGAACGATATTGATGCCTGTTGCTCTGTGGAAAACCTATTTTTTGAGCTCTGTGGATCAGCAACACTGTGGGTCCGTTGTACAGCCCACTGATATGAAAAGAGCATTTCTCTCAGAAATTAAATCAGATCCTATGAGCAGAAATCATACAGTAGAGTCTTTAATTATAATATTATTCTAATTACATGAATCAAGTACTATTACTATACATTTGCACACCTTTCATAGAAAGCAAAGCACGTAATGTTTTCAGTGCTGAAGGATTCAACTCTCAACATGAATGTCTGTTCTGCAGTGCTTTTGGAATGTTTGCAAAATGCCTTGGAAGCTTTGGCATAATTTCCACACCTAGGGTTATTTCATGAATGACACAACACTGTGAATGTTAATTTGAATAGTTAAAGTCAGAGCTGTATTTGTTTAAAGCAAAAATTTTACAGTCCTGCTAGTTATTTACCAGCCGGAATTCCTTCCCTGCTTTATCTTGGAAGTCAGGTTGTTGGTTTCTTTACTTCTCTTCAAATAACGATTACAGTAAGAATACTGTGTGCCCAATGTGAATATCTGCCACTACAAACATAAAGAAAACACACAGCTGAACCAAGATCTTCAGGGAAAACCCATGCCTTTCTTTGGTGCTGGAAACAAGGCACTTCTTTGTCCCAGTGACAGGGTATTCCTTTGTCCCCTAGTCACATAACCCATTGAGGAGCCTTGTCTGCACTAACACACTAGCTATACTTGTGCTGCTGCCTGGCTTCATTTTATAGGAGAAAGCTGAAGTGAATGCACAGAGTATCAATATTAAATTTTCTTGCTGTTTGCAATGGGAAAAAATGCAGATCTGCCCTGGGATAGTGCCAGAGACAAACAGCCTTCCCAGCTATTGACACTCTTTGAGGGTGATTTACTCCCCTAAGCAATGAAACCAATTCCATAGTTGTAGAGGAAGAGGAGTTCAGTGTTGCTTTGCTGCAGTTCTGCATAGTCATGCAATATTCATGTTTCATTTGATTCTATATGTTTATGGTAAAATGTAGAATTATAGAATCGTTATGGTTGGAAGAGACCTCAAAGATCATCAAGTCCAACCATGTACCCGATGCCACCATGCCCACTAAACTCACTAAACCATGTCTTGAAGTGCCACATCGAAATGTGTTTTGAACACCTCCAGGAATGGTGAGTCCACCACCTCCCTGGGGAGCCCACTCCAATGCCTAAGGAGCCTGTTCCAATGCCTAAAATGTGATGCAGCTCTACCTTGGGCTGCTCCAGGCAACTCTGAGGCAGAACCTCCATTCCAGTTGTGATGGAAATAATACTGGGGCTTAGTGCAACCACATTTCCAGTTATTGCTTGTCATCAGAGGGGGATTGGACACAATTCGATAAGGGTAATCTGGAATGTTGATTTAATAAGTGATAGATATTCCCTTAGATTTTTTAAATAAGTTTTCATAGGACCAGGAAGGATTTCGGTCTCAAAAGGTTGGCTCAGACAATCCAAGTCACGGCTAAAAGTTTCAAGACTAAAAAAAGCCCTTTGAAATTAGACAGGAATGGCAAGTAAAAAAAGAAAAAATAAAAATAAACAGGGTATAGGGAGATGCAAAGAAAATAACATAAGCTAAACCGAAAAAGCTATCTAGGCCTTTTTTACACAGCACCATCAAGTTATGTTTGCTGATACAGGGATTTTTGACTTTTTTTGTTATCTCAGAAAAATCTTGAAATTAGAGACATAAGTTGATGAAATACGCTAAATAATAAGGACAAGACTGAAAGCGAGATATTTTATCTTAAGATATTGGCTTAACTTGCTCAACACCATTTCCATCCTTCTGGATATGTAGTTGTACTAACATGCCTTTATTCTCCTTTTAGGCTCTTACTAGCATAGGAATTATACAAGGGAGCGCATGTCTGGTTGGACACCAGCATCCTAACTGACATGTGACTCTGCATACCTCTGATGAAGTAATCAGAATAATCTGAAGTACCAGAAAGAGAATTGTCTGTTTTCCTATAGACAAGATGCTTTAAGTAACCGGAGGTCATTTTAAAGTAACCTTAATTTCCCAAGAAATTAGAATGTTTCAGAAACACCACCTTTGTCACCAAACGTAGGGACTGTGTTTTGTCAGCACATGTTGAGTGCAGATGCTACAGTGTCATTCATTTTTACTTACTTTTTCCTAAA
>NW_009607091.1:29580-66756 GCF_000690535.1 Cariama cristata | reverse complement strand
AGGAATGAAGAGAAAAGGCCAGGTGGATAAACTGTGCAGAGCCTTCTTCCGAAAGGAAATAATTAAATGTGAAGCTGCACTGCAAACACCACAATAAACTGTTAAAAATTTATTAGCCAAGTGTTTTGAATCTACCCAAAACCTTTTCTTGGGTCAGAGGCAGAAACTATGAAGGCAGTCCCCAGCACGATCCTATTCCTAGATGACTGTTATCCTTAACAACACTCAGGCATGATGAAAACCTTCAGAATTAATGAGATTTACAAGGGCCTGGTATGAAATCAAGCTGCACTGGCAGATGCATTCAACCTGTTTCTGTTACAGCACTTCAGCAGTGTTAAGAAGGCAATGAAGTCTGGCTCACTCTGCTGTAGGATTAATAATAATAATGATATTAATAATACCTAGCTTCTATGGAACACTCATTGTTAATAGGTCCTCGTGCTCTATGAAGTGATGTTTGTTTACAAGCTTTAATACAAAGTACTATTTAATGCAAAGAATCAATATTTTGATTTTCCTGAAGAGGAAATAAAGATGGAGAGGATTTAAGTCATTTGCTTGAGGGTGTCCAGGAAATTATTGGCAGAGGTGAGACATACACTACACCTATGTGCAGTGCTCTTCCACTAGACCCAACTGCTCTGTACAGCTGGTAGAGTGAAGGTCTGCTGCTGTAAAAGCTCTCTAGCTGGGTAGGCAGAATAGGCAAATCAGAAAATATCTTTTCAGTTTTCAAACTAAGCACATTTATGACAGAAATTAGAGTAGAAATTTTGGAGAGACAGAAAGACAGCTTTGCCTGAGTCACTAGATTCTACCTTTGAATCATGGTTTTCTGTGATGCACTTTTAATAGCTGTCAAAGAAGGTCACCCGGCACACGGTGCATGCCACAGCTGACAAGGAGAATAGAAGATTCCCTATGAAATGCATACCTGAAAATGTTTTGTAAAAAACAATAAATTGTTAATAAGCTCAGAGTTCATATGAGGTATGGATGTTTTGCAGGATCAAAGTTGTAGAGAATAGCCTGGATACAGTGAGATACAAGACAGGTTTTGTTCATGTTAGAGACTTAGCCTCTTATATGTTGTAAGCTTGAAGTGAGCGATATTTATGAATGTATTTTTTGGATCAATATTATGAATTGCAATTCAGGTTGCTCAATGATAGGCAGAAAGAGTAGTAAGTTATGTGAGAGACGTCTGAGGAAGTAGAATTGATGGGCAGCCTGTAGAGTTAGGTGCAGCAGACTTTTCAAGTAGAAACAAGATTCAGACTACTTAAAATACTGTTACTTATGTAGTGTAGATTACCCCTGGATTTGAGATTCTACTGTAACCATTCATTTCTAACTGCAATAGTTACATTGGATAAATAGCCTGCACATGAAGCAGGCCATTCTGGAAGAGAAAACTTAAAATACTGATCGTTGAAGATAGATTTTTCTGTCATTTTGAACCTTTTGTAAATTAATTTTATAGTCATAAAATAAGCAGAGAGCACTAAGTAAATAGAAACATTATATGAACTCTCTCTTGCAATATATTTATTTCTACCAAGGAGCTGGAAGGGCAGGGCTGCTCCATGTGGAGGCACAAGCTGGGCACTGCTGGTACCCACCCTGAGCTAACACTGACCTTGGGGTTTTTGGGCAGGGGTGGTGGGAAGGGGTCCCAAGCAAGGCTGGTTGAGGCCATTAGGGCCTGAAGGTGCCCCCAGCCCCCTAGATCTGCTGGGATTCTTCATGGCCTTTATGCTGTAAGAAGACCTTTTAGAGATTTCTTCATGATTTAAATCCAGCCCGGGATGTCTCTCACCTTATTCCTCTGTTCTGTACATTGGAGGTCATCTTTTGGGCACTCTTACTGTGAACATAGGTAACTATAGCCTAAGCATAAGAAAGTTAAAGATTGACAAAGATGTGTTTTAATGCTGGACTTTTGTGATGAAGACCAGAGGTACATGTAGCATTCATGTAAAAAAGGACTCCCTCTCCCTCCCTGTATGTTTTGCATTTTCAGTTTTAACAGTGACAGAGCCTTCCTAAATCACACCTCCTAATGTACAATTTCAAAAGCATAGCCACATAACATTTCAGATACTCAGCATAGGTTTATATTCAACATAGTGGAAAAGTGCTTGTTAGATCTGCCATCTTCTGGATCTGTGCTTTAATATACTCCTCATCAAGCAGTTCTACTTAATGACTGAGGTACTATAAATCCTTTAATAACTACATTAGCTGGAGAAAGCTGGAGAGGGACTTTTTACAAGGGCATGTAGTGATAGGACAAGGGGCAATGGCTTTAAACTGGACGAGGGAAGATTTAGATTAGATATTAGGAAGAAATTCTTCACTGTGACGGTGGTGAGGCACTGGCACAGGTTGCCCAGAGAAGCTGTGGATGCCCCATCCCTGGAAGTGTTCAAGGCCAGGCTGGATGGGGCTTTGAGCAACCTGGTCTGGTGGAAGGTGTCCCTGCCCATGGCAGGGGGGTTGGAACTAGGTGATCTTTAAGGTCCCTTCCAACTAAACCATTCTATGGTTCTATGATTTACAGTGCCGATATTTATGGTTTCAAATGTCTAATTATGATTTTCAGCTGTTCAAGCATAATGTTTTGGCTGCAGAAGCTTTTGCATGTTTGTGTTAAAGGAATTCTGATGCAGAACTTAAGCTGCTAGAACTGATCTGTGTGGTGCTTTAAACGGAAATATATCTTACTGGATATTCAAGGTAGCAAGCAAAACAGTCTGGAAAGTGTTCACTGAATTAAAGTATGCAACTGTGAAAATGAAACAATTAATCTGTAATAGTGCAGTGCATAGTCTAAGTGGTTCATACTGATCAATATTGTACTGCAATAATTGCATTCACCTGGTATTATATATTTTTAAAATTAAAGCTGAAAAGTATAGAACTAATTTTTTTTCCAAAATGTAGCCTTTTTCAAGAAAACTTTTGTCACATACAAAAAATTGAGGCATAATGCAGAATGTGTTTACATTTAAAATACTAGAATAACTAGTTGTCCAATGTGTGCACTTCTGATTCTAGCATTTCTGAGTTTTTGCATGCAAAAACATACATCTGTAAAATAAGAACGTAAGAAATATTGTACATGGAAAACTACCAGTATGGGATTTTTGTATTTCAAACCCCATTTGAGATGGAGTTTAGAAAAATCATCAGAAGCAAAATTTGCTTCTCAGTGGTATCTTTCCCCTTACTAGCAAGAAATGAGACCTTAGAGTTGACTTAAGAAATTGCTTTTCAAGATAAGATAAAATATATTCTTCTTCCACTAGCTGAATCCTTCTCCTTTTTTTTTTTTTTTAAGAGGTTCTGAATCCTTTGATTGTGAGATGCTGCCAGAATGTTTTCACAGGGGACAAATGTAAAACCAGTATTAACATCTAGTGAGAATATCTAGACATATCCCAAATAGAATGGTTTCTTCTTTTCTTATGGAGGTTTATGGGATAGACTTTTAAATTTTTTTCTTACTGGTAAGATGCCCCATATTCTCATGCTGTGTGGAGGTTTCTACAGCTACTCCTGTTTGCAACTCTGATACGTATTTACTAGTTTATTCTAGTAAAATCAAGTGAAAATACATTCTATCAACAGAAGGAAACTGTGCTCTGACATACAGTGAAAATATTGCATGTTGTTGCAGAGTTTTTCTTCAGATATCTCTTTTTTCCAGCAACCGATAATATTTAGTCACGTAAAATCTTCATTGTACTTCGGAGATGTGTTAACAGACCTGGAAAGTATTGCTTAGTATTGTTCTACTTTCTGTTCTTCTATCCTGATATGTGTCACGTAAGTATATTTTCTTTTGCAAATGCTGTGCTCTCTCTGTGCCTTACTGTCAACAAGATTTGGAGGCATTTAGCAGGTGTTCATATCTTCTCCAAGGCCTCTTTGTTTATATGAATCCCTAGCCACTGAAGCAGGACTTCACAAGTTTTCTGATATCTGTGGGAGAAAAAGGAATAACCTATTTCCAGCTTTTTCAGTGTTGGCAAATCTTGCTATCTTTTTATATATAATCATATTTCTCCATTTATTAATAGATATATACAGCTGCCCACTGAAACTTTAAAATAGTTGTAACTATTTATATACTGCATTTCAGAAATAATAAAAAAAGTGTTGTTTTAGACTTAAGGATTCTTGATAAACATTCTTAATAACAGTGGCACTGTATATTTGTGCAGGCTTGAAGTAAATATATAGGATTTCAAGGTCTGTGTATATATAAAAAATACATACATGCATATACATAATATATATAAAATAAAAGGTATATATACATAAAAATTATTTTTTGTCACGTTGAGGCAGACTGATTCTTTTTTTGTTATTTAAGCAACTCAGTGCATGGCAGGCATGTGAAATAATAGAATAATATTGTTGCCTTCCTTTGTTTAGAAGCTGATTTTTCTACTGGCAGTGGGTTAGGCTTAGGATTAATTTCTTTAGATGAAAAAGTTTCACAGCCTTTCAGTATTAATTAGTCAATGCTAGGCACTTTGTTTTATAGTTGATCCCAGAATCCCTCTGGAAGCCAGTCTCACTTTACGTATGACTGAAAGCCTTTATGGAAATCTTCAGGAAATTCACTGAAAAAGGATTTACATGATTAAAGCTAGACATCTAGCAAATGTGCAGTGACTCACAGTCATGCAGTGAAAATTCTAAAACATTACCTTTTATTATTTTGTACTCTGGATGCTAAACAAACACTGTTTCTGTTTGGTGCAGTGAATCAAAATATATCAAGGCACAGATATACAGAGAAAGTCTTATTTCCCTGCAGTCTCTGAAGAAAATGTCTTATAACTGTACTATGGTAATTAAATCAAGAGCTTATGAAGATTACCTCTTTTACAAAAATAGTTCAATAGCGTAATTTTAGCAGCATTCTTGTTCTTGAAAATCCGAGCATCCGAGTTCAAAGAATAAAATAGGGAAGCAGTACGTTGTAAACATCATAAGTTTTCAAAATAGCATCAAATTGTACTTAAAAGAATGTGTTAACTAACGAATCGAAGTGTATAAATCATAGAAGTCATTTCTAGGAGGTACTGATCTCATGCACAAAATACACGTGTTTGCCTCCTAAATCCCTTCATTATTACAGTTGTGCACACCTGAGCCTTCTGTTCAAATAGGATAAGGCAGTTCTTTGAAAGAGTAGGCTAACATTCCCCAGTTAAGAAGTGTTAAAGTCCACGTATATAGGGACATTTAAAATATTTTTATACTACAGAAGCCAGTTATTGTATGAGAGGAAATAGGAAAGAGCTAGGTGTTGGCCAGAATTGGAGGTATTCTTGGGAGCACTGTGTTCTCCTCTCACCCATTGTTGAAGAAGTGAAACACCTATTTCCAAGAGAAATGCAATTGACAGTCATATCCATCATCATTTGTACTAGTTCAGAAGCTCTGTTGGTTTACTTGTCTCATGGAGCAATTTGTGATGATAAATTTACAGCCGAAGGGTCAAGGCTTATTTGTAGTTGAACCCTGAAGAAGACTTGTTTTTAGATTTTTCCATTCTATTTCCATTCAATCAATCCTTACTTAGAGTTTTCTGTCTGGATTAGAACATGCATTCTTTAATGAGAAAAAACCCTTTGGGGGTAATATTGATTCACTGGAAAGCTCTATACATGATTACTTACTGGTATAAAAATTACCAACTGCAGAAGTATGAAAGAACAGAAGAGTGCCTTTCTGTTTTTTTATAGCAGCATATGTTTATGACACATTTTTGGTGTTAGATTCTGACAATGTCTAAATATAGGGCCTTTTCCTCATTCAGAACAAGGTTGCCAGTGTTTCTTTCACACAGGACTGCTGCTCCCCTGGGCAGGCGTGCTGTTGTACAAATACCGGGGAAGCACAGGGCAGAGGTACGGAGCGAGTCCCTCCGCATACACTGGTAGAGCAGAGTCATCAGGTACCCTCAGAGATCCACGTCTTCGAGTAGTCCCAAAGATGTGTCTTGGCCCAGGGGGAGGGAAGGGCAGGAGACTATGGCATGGCTGGGAGAATAACACTCATGTAGGTAAGATCCCAATATAGTGTTACTTGATAGCTAAGCAGAGCATTCAAAGGCAAACATTTATATCCCAAGCTACCAGAGAAAGTGAAATCTCTAGCAGCTGAGTTAAAGCTCTGTGACTACTGCTCATACAAATTTATTTCTCTCTGAATATCCAGTCTTGCTTCTGCCCACAGCTTTTTCTAATATTGTAATTCACCCTGCATTAGAAATACCACAGAACTGATCTTCCATTCCATGTTTCTGCTTAAAATATCTAAGTACACTGACATAAATCTGAACGGTTGCGTGCATGCAAGACCTTCTTCCCACCACGCTGCTACCTGCTCAGTCAGTGGTAGCCAGTATTTGCCAAAGGCAGCCTCTTCTGCCCAATAAGTGCTTTGTGTTATCAGCAACACCTGCAATGAATGAGTGTCCCACAGACTTCCGTGGTGTCAGACTTTGGGTAGGGTATTTTCCACGGCGATGACAGGACAACGTGTGGCAGTTCTGCACGTACTGGGAAAAAGTTTGCCTGAGGTTTGGCAAACACCCTCTTAGGAATGGGCAGCTGTTAAGGTTAAAACAAAAACGAAAGAAAAAAGTTTATTGCACATTAAAGTGCAGGTCTTCAGAAAATGCTGACTTTTTGGTGATACAGAGAAGTACGTCTCTATATTGCTACCCTTTGTTCTAGCTTGGCTTCAGAAGTAGGTCCTGCACCCCAGTGCGCTACCTGACTGTTGAGTCCAGAAAGATTTACTGAACTCCCATCAAGATCTATGTCCCAGTCAGGTAGCTGAGCTGCATCCTTAGGTCAATGACTAGCATCATATGTATAAAGTACCTTTCTATATACTCTTTCTCAGTATGAATGCAGTACCTCTATATTTAAAAAGATTTCAAGTGTAAATTCAGCCTTAGGAGCTTCCCACAGTCTTCAGTCCTCATAACTGCTCGTGATACCAGCTCATATCATACCTCCTGTCTGCTGTAATGATGGCGTATGCACAACAGCTTCAGTCTCTGCTATGTAGAGATGTCTTCAGAGTACCCATCTTTCTAAAGTGATCTTTTTATTTAATGTAATTCAAAACATAGGCTGCCTCCATATTTAGCCTGACTAAATGAACCATTTACCTGTTTTGAAAAGGTTTGAAAGTCTTTCTGGTAACTGGCGAGAGGATTTATGCTTTTCAAGCTGCTATATAAGCACATCATATTTTATATCATTACTATTGGAAACACATTTTTATACAAACTTATGTGAATGTTGTAAATACTGGTCAGTATTAGCTGTTGATAAAGACTAAACATAATTAGCAAACGATTGCTGTTAAAGGTAACTGTGCTTAGGAGGCTAGCCACTAAAGAAGTTTGCTGGTTGCATGGGTAATACACAATGCATCCCCACTGGTATTTAGCACACTGTACTTCTTTCCTTTCCTTTGCTCATGGGAGAATCTAGGTGAAGAAGAACTCAGGAAGGTCAGTTTTCTATGTCTGGGACATTTGTTATGATCAGGATGAGGAGCCACTGTTTCCTATTAAAAAGAGGATTCCCACAACTACCTGGATGCAGAGCCATGCCTCCAGACCTTCTCTGCCTCCTACACAAACCTGATGAGATAGCCTGGTACAAGGGCGTGCACACTGTGTCAAATTCAAAGGGTGTAAAACTACTGGTATGGAGGCTTTATGTCCTCCTTGTATAGGCTGCGTGAGTATGGCTAGAAGGTTTGTCTGCAAAAATGCCAAGCAGTTACCTTTCCTCCTGAAGATGGGGAAGGAAAGGTCCTCCTGCCACATGCCAACACCCTTACAGGTATCTATGGAAGTGCTTTACCACAGGGTAAAGCATTTTGCTATGGGTAACCGAAAGGATAATTATGTATTTCCAATTCTAGGTTTAACTCTGTACCTGAATCCTTCTCCTAAAAAAAAAAAAAAAGCAAGGACTGTTTTATTACTGTATTTCTTCAGACAGCTTTTTGTCAATGACTTCTAACTGCCTCTGTTAGCAGATGGATACTATGAAGTACCCGGCAGACTGGCAGCTGCCAATCAGAGCGTTATTTTATGGATTAGAAAGGATTTTGTGTTGCTAGATGTGCCTGAAGCATTTCAGAAAAATATATTTTTCTCACTTTTTCTTTCAACATAAAAGTTTAGTGTTTTCATGAATTTATAATGCTTCTAAAATTCTAAAATTAATAAATTTACTGCTACAGGATACTATGTAGTTTACTCAAATACATATCACTACACTATGATTTCCTTGTGAAGTAAAGAAGCAAATGTGTGTTGTGATAAGCTATCTTCTCTTTTTGTGATCTTTTCCTGTTGATGAGCTGAGTTAAGTAATTTGTGGTGCATGTCTCAGTCAAATTAGTAAGGTATTCAAGGTAATAAATGTTCAGTGAAAGCACAATTAAAAAAATTAGGAAATATTGTGGCATATTATTATTTTTCTTTTACTCAGTTTATTTTATTAAAGGGAACACCTTCTGATTACAGTTCCTTATTTTGTTTTTTTTTTACTTCAGTGGTTTAGAGAGTGGGTATTGTAAATTCAGTTAAGCTGGGAAATTGGTCTAATACAACAGCACAAGGATTCAGGTTTACTGTTTTATATTCATTTGCTAAAGAGAAAAACTCATTTGTAAGATACTTGCAGTTATCGATCCTGCAGTCTCTGGATATGTCTTGGGTTGCTTTTGTGTTTTTTTTCTTCTCCTTTTCGTGCATCAATATGGGTATTAAAAATCGTGACTGAGTCCACAGTTACATGTGAACAAACTTACTGTCCTGGGCTGTTACTATTTTTGTATTATGCCCTGCTTGTTAGGGTGTATCTGGGTTTCAATCTTAATACAATTTAGGGTAAATGGCAAACTTGAAAGTAAGTTGTAAGTATTGTGGAACATTGTGGAACTGTCAGTGCTCACTTCACAAGACCCTTTGGCTCTTAATGATGATATCTGTAATTAGAAGGAACTGCCATTTTGATGCATAAATAGTTGCATATTGCAACAGAAGCAGTATAATCTGAATTTGAAATAAAAACTCTTATTTTTAAATAAAGGAGTCCTCAACTAGAGTTAACTAGCGCTAGTCAATTCATACTAACTACTCATTTACTTTCATGGCATACTTTAATTGCAGATTAGCTCTTTGGCTAACAAGAATGAAATGCAGAACAAAAAAAACCCCACAAAAATAAACAAACAAATGCACCCTCCCCCAAAGAAAAATAAAAAAGGAATAATGAAAATGTAGGCATATGACTTGATAGACACATCAAGAACAGATGTGGCAAGTAAAAAGGTGCTTACTTTTGTACTTGCCAAGAAAAAGCACAGCCTAAGCCTGTGGGTGAGAAAGTATCTTATGTTTCAGAGATTTCTATTTTCAAAAATCAGATCTGCATACACCTCCCAGAACCCTGGGAAACAGAATCTGTTTTTTTGAACCCCCAGGCTATTATCGGCAGCGAGGCAACGTTAGTGCAGATTTCAGATACATTGATATTTGAAGGCACTGGCTAAATTTTGGATAACAATGCAAATGCATGTCTGTTTGCTGATGTAACCGCATTATCTCTTACATAACTTGCACGAGGCTCTGTGTGTTGCAGGTACAATCTGCGATGTTGTGAACCACTCGGATTTGATGATGGTCCTCTGGTTACAGAGATTAAAACCAGTCTATCTTAATTTACTAAGAATACCCATGCAGTTCTAGTGAGCTAATGATGCTTCAGGAGTTCAGACTCAGAGATTGAGTGTCCTTATTTTGTTTGACAGTAGGTGATGGGCAGAGCTTCATGCTACCCATGTTCAGGGCAGACATTCATCTGCTATTAGACGTGCATATGTCGGTCAAGCGTTCAAACATTCAAGCATTTGTCACTCCTAGGTTGGACTGCTGCAGTGCTGTATGGGGCTTCATCTTGCTACGTTTTTATAAAAACACTTGTTGCTGTTGTTACTACTAGCTTCTGAGTCAAACGATGGAAGATTTCTTCCAGTAACTTGGAGTTTTGAAGAGCTTGTTAGGAAACAGTGAACAACGTTGTTCATGTTTGTGGAGCAAGAGACATCTCTGACAGTGACTAACCTCGTTTGCCTTTTCTCTTTGCTCCAAGCATATGAATGCACTCAGCGCTGAGGTGTTGAACTGTCTGTTTCTGACAAATGTTGGAAGAACTCAATACCTTTCTTACACAGGGTACACTAAAAAATTTTAGTTGTTAAACAAGAATTTTCTGACTGAGTCATAGAGAAGACAGAGATACTTTAGGGAATATGGAGAAAATCTTCACCAATGGGATAAACCAGAAACTGAAGATATGTGGCCTTCTCTTACATTTACCTGGAAAAAATTGTAACTAGTAAGGATGTTGGAACCTCATGCAATGAGAGAGGTATGGTCCCAGGAATATGTGGCACTCTGCTTTTAGGTTTACATCAGCTTCCTGCAAGGTGCTGTTTAGCCTGCAAAGTACTTGTTATGAATCTAAAGCTTCTGAATGGGAAGGTATTCATTCATATGAAAGACTTTTTCCTCTGGGCATAGTACCATTCATTGAAGGTATACAAACTGGAAACTCATTCAAATATCGGGAAGTAGACAGAAGGCAGAACGTTATCTGAGAGAGCTTGGAACTGGTAGTCCCAAATCTTCCTGCTTCAAGGTGGGCTGCATCATGATATATTTGTTTCCTGAGCAATGAGAGGGAGAATGCTAGTGGGAGCTCATAAATATCACAGTGCGCAGTAGCTGATTGGTTAGAATATACATTAAGTGCTGGGTGAAGGGGAGTTTTTATAGAAGTAGACTGTTTTATAACTAAATTTTAAATGTTTCATGGAATGCCTAAAGCAAAAGATAGCATTTCTTTTTAATCAGGATATTTATTTGTTGAAATAAATGAATAATTTATTTACTTGCTATCTTGGTTGTATGTCTCCTTTCTGTGGATCCTTGTCAGGATGTACTTCAAATGGATATTTTTAGAGAGCAATGTTGGTCTTGGGGAATAATTGAAGCATAGCAGTAGGTGAGTTATATGTCCCTGTAGTTGGCCTTTGGACCTTTTGAATGTCAGTTTTTATAGTAATTTCGTTACTTGAAAACATGCCGTGGTGATTAAGTGTTCACATCTTTTATCCCAGAAAATCAGTTGCCGTCTTTGCCTTGATCAGTCAGGAATACTGCAAGCTGTACTATGTTGTGTTCAGCTGTCTCCATGCTATGCATAAAGCAAGTACAGGGTAATTTTTCCATCTGATCTTCCTTCAGTCTGGTTTTGTCTCTAATTTTGTTAATGCAGATCAGGTAGTATGACTCAAAGGAGTCTAAATGCACGCCTTCTCAGTATGTTTATGGGTATTTGTCTAATTATTTGTGTGTTTATTTTGACAGTGACTTGTGTGCACATGTGTTTGTGTATTTATTTGCACGCCTGCATGTACTTGTCAAACTGCCTTCCAGAGTTTGCTTCTAAAATGTTGGACCTGGTTCTCAAACTTGTACAAATACTTCACTTTAAAAGACTTGTGGCAAATACAGATAAGTGAAGGAACAAGCGCACTCCAAGAGTGGTTTAGTATGGAGCAGTCTAAATGAACAGGTTGATGAAATAATGAAAACCAAGTATTTCAGTATCAAAAAATCACAGGGATACCTTCGAATAGTTATACCATTTATAACATATTTAATTATAAAAGCATTTCAAATGAAATAAATATTTGGGAAAATTTATCTATAAAATCATCCTAGAACTAAAAGAAAATGACACAAAAAGAGTATAGGAAAAGAACTTTCATTGCTGTATATTGGCATACGGTAACAGCTGATTATCTCAACTGATGTTTAACGAACTTCATCTCCAAGCAAATCAAATCACCCTCTGAGATACTTAAAAATAGAGTTAATGACTTAACTTCCTGCATCAGAGCATGAAAATGTTGTTCTGGATGCTTTAAGTAAAAAGGAATCAACTTGTAATAAGATACAGGGGTTACCTACTTTTGCACTGATAGAGGAGTGATGATAATCTAAACAGCTTGAGAGTATGACCCTTAGCTTGAAAACTCCATGTACCAGGATCTCTATAGATAAGACATTTTCCATGAAGATCTTACAAGGTTTTTAAAAAACGTAAGATTTCAGGAGATTTCTAAAAAATTCTAGGAAATGGCTCCTGAAACAAACCTTCCCAGAAACTGTGGGCTATTACAATCCAAGTTTGAGCAATTTAATGAATAGGAGTCACTTGATATTCTAGTTTATTTTATTCGCTATTGTAATGACTTCATAACATTTGATAGCAATAAATTCAATAATAATGGACATATGAAAACAAGGTAGATACTCCTTTGACTTTTAAACAGTTTGTGACATACATATTTCTGTAGAAAAAGCATTGCTGATATTCTAGATAGTATAGTATAGTGATGTAGTAATTCTCTAATTAAAAGATCATTTTTTCAGTATAAATAAAATTCCCAAACAGACCAAAATGGTGGTCTCACTTGATTTTTTGCACCTGTTTCATACTCGAATAGATTGCATTATGCTGCGAATAGATATAAAAACTGATATAAAACTGATATAAAAGCTGATATAAAAACACAATACTAGAATAGCATTATCAGGCTTGTTATGTAAAGACTCCTCCCTGTTCCCCCCGAATTTCAAAAGTCAGGTGTGTGGTTGAATACTTAACCTACATGCAAAGATACTGCCATGGGATATGCCAGTCCTGAGTTAGTTTGTACAAAGCCACTATCCAAATATCTGACAAGAGCTGTAGCTGCAAATTATGCCCACTTTTGGAAACAAGTCTATAAGATTCACCTGAGTTTTTCTCACTTCTGTAGTAGATAATGTTATATTTCAAGATATTTTCTAATGGTACTCCCTCTTTTTCATAGAGATGCAAAGCAGAAATCTGGGTCAATAAATCTGGTCTTTTCCTAATATTAGCTAACCTTCATGTCATTCCTCTCTTGAATGACCCTATTGAAGCCATCTCCCAGCGTGGGTTATTAGTATATTTTGTTAGCATTTTTTTATATCCTTAAACTAGTGTCATTAATGAAAATATTAAATCCCATCTATCCCCGAGCTAATTATTAAGGAATCCTTTTTGGATTGCTGGTGCTCTTTTCAGCTTCCCCTACTATAATTTACCTTTATTGTTCTAATGAGGCTTAGTTCTGTCCCTCTTAAATAAGATTTTCCTACTAACCAGTGCTAGATGAATTTGCTTTACCACACTTCCTTTTCATTAATTTTATTTTTTACTTTCATTAGCTTTATGTCTAAAATGGAACAATTAAGATGATAGAGGAAAATTAAAAAGCACATCAACACATTATGAACTAGGTGTGTTAGAGTGATTAGATTAAACATAAAAAGATATGTTGAACCAAACTTAAGTCTTAAATGAAATAAAATGTTTATGGAACTAGTCTGTGACGTACAGGAACATAATTATAAAAACCTACCTGACACATAAGATAAATCAAATGTAAAAATAAGAATTGTACAATGCCTTTTAAGGAGTAGCTGCATTTTCTTCCAGAACTGAAGTATAATTATAATACGTTTTCCAACTGTTTCTTTTTCCTTACAGTACTTGGGGTGTATAGAAGTCTTACGCTCAATGAGATCTCTTGACTTCAACACTAGAACACAGATTGCAAGGTAAGACTTGGTAGAAGTGTGCTTTTTTAAAGTAAGTTCTGAATTGTGTCCCCAAAGTGGAAAGGCCAGGAACATGGCAAAAGACGTAGTAAGTAATTTTTGGATACTGTAAGTCCACTTTTTAATTTTGCTTTTACAGGTAAATCTGTCACCTGGTATTAATATAGCTTCAAAAGGGCTTAAAGGATATTTTCTTCCTGGTCTTTTGATGTGCCAGGAACTGCTTTAGAAGATTTTGACCTGTTTATTATGCCACATAAGGCACTTATCTGGGTACCAATTTCGTGAAATTAAGCCAGTGAGAATTAGAATATACTTAAAATCTACAATGCATTTTTTCACAGTTAGTCTAGGGAACTGGTTTGGAACCGCATGTTTATAGGTTTTTATAGTAGTTTCTTGCAAAAAGATGTCAGATTACAAACTGGCTGTACAAAGGATATAAATGAAAATATATCACCACAATGATGCCAGAGACAAATGAAAGAATGTTGTCTTTTCCAGACTGTATGTAAGAAACAATAAGCTTCTATTAGGTTCTTATTACAATTCTTTTAAACCTGTTACGGTACTTTTGTAAGAGCAGTACATAAGTACAGCACTTTCTTAAGAAGTGTCCATGAATCATTTTTTTTTCTAGGAGACTATTTTCTGAGAACTATAGGAAATAGTATTTTGCAGGCATTTTTGCTTGAAAAGCTGAACTCATTGGTTTCAGAGGATTGTAGCACTGACGTCTTCTATCAACTAGAGACCATGTTTTCGAATTCTGGTGTTGAAATAATAAAGTAATCCTTTCCAAAGGAACACATATAAAGTGATATGACTGGATACAGTGCTTGAATTTCATCTCTTTGAGGAATCTTACACTTTCTGATAGTCTATCATAAACCATATGTCATATCATAGACAGCTAAGTATTTATTTATTAAATGAGAAAAATTGCTTATTTTGGGGCTTCGATGCTGATCATATGATCTATATGCATTGACTTTCAGATATACTTGCTTACAGCAGCTTTCAATTGGACCCCATAAGTCCTTACAAAATATGAATCATTAATTTGTCAAGATACTGCTTTGATGAGGAGCGTAAAAGCTAAAGGAGAAGTAAATGACAGAATTCTGATTTTTAGGCAATGTAGACTATGGAGAATTTTAACACTGTACTTTTTTAAACTCATCAGGTACATTTCTGCGGTATTTGCAGCAGTGACCTTTTAAAATTATTTCATGTCTAAGCAAACTTACAGTTTCAATGCAGGTGGCACATTTGTGTTTACCACTTGGAAGTTAAATGATGCTTGCTGATGAAACAGTTGTGACTATTATTGGTTTTGTGTTCTATACCTGAAGGTGAACTGAATTTAGCTTTATTTTTCTGCACAGTGTCTTTCACTATATATCTTCATTGGAATTGTGTTGCACTTTTCTTGTTATCAAGCTTAAAGGCACAACTCTGCCATTAATACTTAAGCTTGCTGATCGAAAGCACTATGGTCTGCACAAAAAGAGTATCTTTGTCTTATAGTTCTTTCAGTTCAAAAATGATTCTTGGCTTTTACTGTGAAACAGACTTGGAATTATGTTTTTTTCAGTTGAAGTTATAGCATATTTGACTACATGGTGGGCATTTTCTTGGCTCATTTTCGTCTGAACACATGTAAAGCACAGGATATTTTTTCAAGCAGGAAGACATATCATCCTGTTTTGTTTCTTATTTTGCATTTGCAATTTTCTGTTTGTCATAAACTAATGAAGACGCGTCATTCTGATCATGTAGTTCCTGATGTAAAACTTTTTTGAAAGTAGGAGTTTTTAGGTGACTTTCGAATCAGGATCTAGCATCTTAATCTGCATACATTAATTCATCTGGCTCTAGAAATCCCCATGCCGTGTCTTAAGTTTTATGTACTTTGTCATACAAGCCTATTCTTTATTAAGAAAATATTATTAAGGAATTATTAAAAATTACATTAGCTGATTAACTTGCTCATGTGCCTTAGGAAACATAACATAAGCCTCAAGGTATGTACTGAATTAATAAGGCTGATGTTCTGATATTACAGGCACCAGTTCCCTCTTGAGAAGATACCTGTCACCTATTGGTCTGTGCAGCCCTTTGATTACAAATAAAATAAAAGCACCTGAAAGTTACATTTAGGCCTACTATGTCTACTACTAAATACTACATTTATATTTAGGTATGTCCATTGCTGATTTCTCTGCCGCCTGTCACCAGTAAGAAAACCGTCTTTGTAACCTGACGGCTGGTGATGGAGTGTGACTGAGGCCTGGGTCTGTAGATCAGTAGTGTTAGCTGTGACTGCTGCAGATGAGGAACCTAGATCCATAGCTGCAGGAAAAGCTTCTCTGTGTATGGGGCTGTGTAAACTTCTCTGTGCTGTTTCCCATAACTAGCAAATTAGATCTCAAGGCAGCTCTGGTCCCTTTCTGACCCATAACTTTATAAATTGATCCTACTGCACGTGTCACACCTGTTTAATCTGTTATTTTTTCCAAGGCCTTGCAAAACACAGTCATAGAAGAAAGTGACCTGGCTTGGGCCAATATGACTTGTGGTATTTGCAGTATTTACTAAGTAGCATTAAAAACCAGTTAGAAAAGATGAGCCAAATTACCTGATTTAGTGTGTGAAAGTCTGGATGCATCTCTTCCTAATAAGCAGGCATCATGCTTGACACATAAAGCACTTATTCCCTTTCTAGCACTGCATCACATCTCTGTCCCGACCTGCTTTCTTACCCTTGCTTTTCCTCCACATTGCAGAGTTCAAACATAGAAAGTCAGCCATTAGGAATCCTATGTTTGCCTTTTTTCTGTCTTCTGGTTATTGCATATGTCATTTTATTTCTATGCTAGCCTTGAGGAGGAACAAAACCCCAAAGTAAGATGAGCAGCACCAATTCCTAGAAGAAAAAAATCTGTGACTTAGTCTTGGGAGGGTGAGGGTCTCTGGCTCTGTTGTAATCCTTGGGCATTATGTTTGAGAAACCATTAGCCCCAGTCACAGACAACTCTGTGATTAAATGAATTAGTGCTTGTAAAGGGCACTTAAATTGTTGGGTGAACATTTTGAAATTGCTTAAGAATTAGGCTAAGATTTCCAGTTATCTAGTGAATTAGACACCTATTTTAAATAAGAAGTTAATGGGAAAAGGTTGTCCAGATATTTTGAATGCCTTTGAAAATCACATCTGTCATAATTAATACATTAGTAAAGCATGTACATCAGTGTGTATGCATGGACCGGTCTGACAAATGAAGAACTGTGGCTTCAACTCCAGGAACCGGATTGAAATCCCGGTGTAAACAGTTTGGTCGTTCCTTCCTTGTCTCAGTCATGTGAAAAGTCAGCCTGTGCCATCTAACATTGTAGTACCTGGCCTGTAACTTGTTTTTTTGTTTTGCTTTTTCACTTTTTGTAAATTATAATGTTAAAACTTTCAGCAATACATTTATCTTTGTGTGAAAGCAGTGAGCAAGCACATTCACCTGTCATACTCTTCATCGGATCTTAACAACCTTGGTGGTGCCTGTCAAAAGGTATTGTTGTCCTAATTTTGGATCCGGTTTGAGGAAAAATGAACAACTATGTACAATTTATAACAGAGTTTTCCCTTTATTGTTACACTTTTGAAGTTTAAAGATTCTTTCACTGCAGGAGAAATAGAAGAACTAGAGTAGTGTTCATCAGTTGTATTGTATTTATTCTTTTCCATAATGAATGTAATGTCATGTGAATTCTTCAGCAAATAAATGGATGCGCAAGCCAAGGGTCAGCAGTAATGCATAGTGATAAATAAAAACCAGCTGATTCCACATGTTGCATCATTAATTATCCAGTAATAATTCTTGTAACACATGTGAAGTCAAGATGACTTTCTTGGGCAGCAAGATGAACAGAAGCATTTCATTTTCAACATAGTGGAGGAACAGGAGGACTAGCAGGCGAGACTACTGAGCTAACTGCAGATCGCAAGTGGTCCTAAGTTCATCTGAAACCTTCTGAAACCTACCATCATCATCACAGAACGGGGCCACTCTTAAGCTTGTGTGGCCAATCCCTTTGTGCTCTCAGGCTGTTTATTAAAAAAAAAAAAAAATCAGGTAAAATGCTTTTTGCAACACATGCAGTATTTGCAGTTCATATAGTATGTTTGGATGCTTATTGTTATATCTGTTATAGTGTAATCAGTCTTCACTACTGTGTTGTATGCATGAGTGTACTTATGCACTGGTTTGAATCAGAATAATGTTGCATGTACTGTTTGTTGTACAGCAGTGTCTGGACTACAAGGCTGTATGTTCATTGGTATTTAATGGAATGCAATCAATTTACTGCATGCAGCTTCAGAAAGTCGTACCTCCTCATGCTGAGTAAAACATTATATTGCATGCTGTGTTAAAAACAAGTAGATCAGAGGACTGAAATACTTCATATCAGCAGTGGACCCAAATCCAAACTCTAATCCCAGTCCTCTCCATGAGCTTTGTTGGACTGAATAATTTGAAAGAGATTCCTTTCCAAATTTGAGGCCTGATCTTTATTAGTTGTGAAAACCAAATCCATTTATGCCAATATCCCAAGCTTCTGGAGGGGAGATGATGGAAATCCAGATTTTAGAGCTGAGTTTGAGTCCAATGCTAAACAATATGACCAAAGTTCAGTTGGTGTACTATTTCATTCAACTGTATCTGTATTCTTTGCAGAAATTCATTGTCAGCAAGCATCACTGGAAAAAGATGGAAGACATTGAAAAGGAAGAATTTTTCCCCTGTGATTTTTGAAGGTGGATAGGTAACATGTTGTCTGCAGTGAACTCTGTATTCAGTCTCCTCCTTAACATCTTATCTGTCTTGGAAGGTGAGTGTGGTTCACCCCTGCTTTCTGCTGCGTGGACTCTGGATGTGGGGTAGTGCTTAGGGGATGGCAGAACATGCATACTTGTACCGCAGTCTGGATACACAGCTGTATGCAGGAAGGGGTACAAATGAGCATTCTCTTTCCTTCTGCACAGGTACTTCAGGGCCAAAGCTCTGAGAAGCATGGGGTGCTGACTACTGCTCAGTACACCAGGAAGCAGGATTCTCGAAAGTGGATGCAGAGATCCTTATAATTCATACAGTGTACCTCTTGGTGGGGCAGTAACAGCTATAGTGCCTGATACTGTCAGAAAATAAATTACATTTGCTAGTTCAGCTGTCATTAGCACAGAAATGGGTTAGAATAAATAGGGTTTTGTATGCTCAACATTGAAATCTTTCATTTTCAATGTAGTAGTAGTGGCGAAGATATTACCTAGTATTTGGATTAATTCAACTAATAAATGGTAATGCAAAGCCTAAGTGAGAGTATTTAATTGAGCTCCTCCATTCCACTTGCCTTTGTGAGAAAGCAAAGAGCCTCTCAGGGAATGGGGAAGGTGGAGAGCTGAAAGCCGAATGGTCAGGGAAGCAGTTATGGGTATAGCTGTACCCTGGGTTTTCAGAAAGCTGGTCAATCCACGTGGCTCTGCAGAAGCAGGAGGACTGAGGCAGAGTGGTCTTAACATGTTTTAAATGCAAATTGCAATACAAAGTTAGCAACTGCCTAGCACCTTGGAAACAGAGACACTCTCAAGTTCTGCTAATAGTACCTAGCAGCTTGATTACACAGAGAAGCGAAGGCATAAGGAATTCGAGAGCCTGTCGTATGACATGTCCTGTTATACCAGATGGTTCATCACCACTGGATGATCCTTTTTGGCAAATACAGCTTGTATATTTATAAACTGTCATATATCTTATGGTGTTATTCAAAAAGGCACTGTCAGAACTTTAATCCTCTAATAAAAAAGAGGTTTTGTAAGATATCTGTCTTCAAAATCCTGTTTTGGACATGAAGCCAATTAGAGGTTAGATAAAAATATTCATTAGACTAAATTTTTTCATTTTACTTTTGTAAGATTTCCTCTGCCTTCCTTTGAAATACCTGCTGTGGGCTACTCTTTGAGAGAGAAGATACTATAGTAAATGACCTGAGGCTGGACCCAGTTTAGAGGTTACTATGATCCTGATTTAGCAACAGAAGACAGTTTTAATTTCTGTCTCTCCATCTCCCTGACCCCTATTAGGATAAACAGTTAGAGACCAGGCTGAGTGGAAGAAAGCCTGAAGGTCACAAAAAAGTTGAAGGATTGAGGTACCTAACAGATCTAAACCTCCAAGTACATTTTTCTTTAGTTTTTTTCGTGTCATTGACCTAGTTCGTGACAGATAGAGGGCTGTGCAGAAGGAAGGCTTCTGTAGGTGTGCATTCAACACCAAGGTTTTGTATACCCTCACTTTATGTTCATAAAAGCTGCAACCAATATTTTCAGAGGTCTGCTCTTTGAAAGGTACCTGAAATTTTGGACCAAGATCATCAGAGTCTGAATCATGGTTAATTGTAGATATATATGACTGTGTTCTTAGCAGTGGAGGAGCAGCTGCATGTCTTTTTGGCAATACCTGTTGGGGGCACACTTTTGCCATAGCTATAAGGAAAAAATGGATGTTTGCTCCAGTTTTGCCGAACACAAATCTGACTGTGTGTGCTTCCAGAGCAAAGAGATATATCTAAACAAGGTGTGCTACTGGATAAACAGTTTCACTCTACATTTCCAGAAATAAGACCATTGTTTAGAACTACTGTATCGGAAGTCGTCATCAAGATCAGGTAGACTTCTCTGTTACTGGTGAATGAAACAGTTTCTGAAGCTTACTTGCATGTAATGAAAGAAGGTACAGATTGTACTGAAATTGCCTCGAATATTCCTTAAAGTTAGCTCATCTAAAAATACTGAGAACAGAGCTGTCATTGAGCATACCAATGGATAAAAAGTTTCTTTGGCAGTAAAAGCAAAAGAGTCCTCTCAAGTGCATTGACTTCTGTTAGCAGATTGATGTAAGTTTCACACTGAAGATGCAGGAGCATAAGAGTAACAACCATTGGATAGATTGCGTACTACATACCTAATAGCATGTGGTACTCTATGTCTAACAGTTGCCAAAGCCAACCCTTTTACTGTATAAAGCTTATTCAATAAACCAAAAATTAAGTCAGCCAGCTTCCTTTCATTTTCTGCTTGTAGATTTTCTACACGTGAAAAAACTCCATTTCAAGAAACAAAATGAGGAGCTGAGGGGAAGAAAAGGAGTCGCCGTCGTCTCCTTGCTCTGCAAGTGACAACAGCTTGCGTTGCTACATCTGCTGATGTTGCGCTATTCCACAAACCTTCTCTTCCAGGCCTTCCGTCACTTGTGCAGTCTGGACAGGCTTCGCTTCGGTCAGGCTGGTGTGACAAATGGCATTGCTTGGTCTCTGCCCCACTTTTGGGGGAGGGGGGCTCCCCTGCAGGAGTACTCCCTGCACGGTACTCTGAATTCATGGCAGTAGGCACATCGACGCCACACAGTTAGCCTCGCCTTCCTATCCATCCTCTGTTCTGTTTTCCTTCACTACTTCTCCAGCCTTACATCTTCTAGACACGGTTAATTTGCCAGCTGGCATTTAAAGTTCTGTAAACAGTAACGTACTGGTTTAGTCTTCAGAGCTTGTGAATGTCCCCTGTACTACTTCAGACAGCACACGCTCGTTTTGCTTGTTTTGCAAATGAACAAATAATATTTCAATTATTAAACGGATTTCTAAAAATGTATTTTTGGTCTTTCATTTTTTTTCTTTTTCAGAAGCACGTTATTTTTATATTTAGTATAGACTTTGTTCCCCCTCAGTAAATACTGGTACAGCACTTGGTAATGATTTATAAATTATTAAAATATATTAGCAGGAATATAATACTGTTAAGAAACAACTGTGAGCCTTCTATACAACTCGTCTAGATATGTCATGCTTTCATTTAAAAAGTCTATCTTTTGATGTCTGTTTTTCTAACCTGTGGAACCCTACACTTTGGAGGTGGCAAAAATAAACTTGGGAACTATAGGATACTAGAAGATATTAACAAGAGAATATTGGTAGGTTTTAAGTCTTGTCATACAAAACAGTTCAGATAAAAACTAGTCAGAGTTTCTTGTCGCAATATTTGAGATGGCTTTACTTTGTCCAAACATGTTGAGAAAATCTGTGCAATTTGTATGTGCCTGTCGTTTCCCTGAAATATGAGTTCCAGAATTCTGTTTTTTAATCAATTAAATGGTATTAATTAAAACCAGCAACAACAAAACCTAGCATGACAGCCAAAAAAATCTTTGAAACCACAAGAAGGGAGGGTATTTTCATGTGATGATGTTTTATAGAGGAACAGATTTGAGCTTCCTGAGTGGGCTACTTTATATAACAGTCAGAGTAAAATATGACTAAAGCGATGAAAAATATCAGGGCATTAGCCTTTTTAATAGAACAAAATGGCAATGTAAAATGTCTTTTTTTTCTATCTCAGAGATGTCAAGTCACTTTAAAGCAGAATAGGTCAGCCTTGGAAAATGCGTATTGATCATTTTTGACTGGATACATTTGTGTGCTGAAATTTTATTCAAAATACAAAACATGTTTTGTGCCAAGAAAATGACTCCACGGTATGACCATCTGCAAAGCAGAAAATACTCTCGGACAAATTTGGAACTCAGCATGTGGTCCCTACTGCAGACAGCACAGTTGCTAATTTTACAAGAGATCAAGATAACTCTACACTGGTATTTATCTTAACCTAGCTAATGAAACAGCATGTGGCTTAGAAAGGTGTAATGTGTGTCTAAGTCAAGTAACTATTTTGTTGGAAAGGAAGCAAATGTAGTCACATCCAACTCTTCTAAACTCTGTGCAACTATTTAGCTATGCAGATATGTCCAGAACTTCTGCTTTTGCCTTCCTTAGACAGGTGTTTGCATGCACACGTCAGGTAACGGCACTGTCAGCCTAGCAGCAATATCTATTTCTGGGCTTCATTTGTGGCTCAGGTGTTAGTGCTGCAGAGGCATTTGCAAATTTGATTTGCTGCAAAAAAAGCTTACATCTGCCCTGTGCTGCCTGGAAATGCAAGCTAGAAAGAAGTCTTTAGGAAGTCTTTTCCACATCCTCAGGCTATCTGTGTAAAGACCGCCCCCCCCCCTCCCCCCCCAAATGATCTAGAATATTCTGAACAGAGAGGTCTGGGAACCTTCCCCTGGAAGAAGTACGTATCAGTGCAGTGGCAGATATTCAGCCGTCCTGTTTTTTCTTGTTTTCATCAGATACTTCTTTAAGTCCCCTTAACTCCCAGGTGGGAAAAGTACTGTGCGTTTTGTTGCAGGCACAGAAAGAGTGGCTGCTGGGCTGCTCTGACCTTGCCTAGGCAGAATTGTTCTATGAGTACCTTTTCTGAAGTTCCCAGCGTTTTCACCAAAAGCATTGTTAACTTAAACTCTGCAGTTGCTTGAGTACATTTAGTATTCACAGAGTTTCAAAAACCAAAGTTAAAAGAATTGTTAAATTCAAGTTCAGATGTCCTGCCTCATCGGACATGTATCTCAACAAGCTGTCACTTTTAGGTCCTTCCCCCTGCTTCCAGTCTCCCTGCAGACTTTGGGAACACCAAGTTTGGCAAAACTGAGATATTTTACTAAAAGAAAGACAGGTAGTTGGAAAATCTATAATGCTTTCTTACAGAGTGAGAGGATGTGTATCCTGGCTTTTCAGCTGCCTGGTGCTTTCCCGCTCTGCTGAGGCTGGACCTACAAACAGTAACTGAGGCGGCCTTGCCAGCCCTCAGCCCGGGGCTCCAGCCTTTTCAGCTGGTGCATTTCCTCTCCTGCTCTCAAGTGGCAGTTTTGATCAATGAGGTCCTTGAGTCAGATGGGTCTATTGAGTAAGACGCTTTATGTCTGATTATCAGGAGCTGGCAGGCAGAAGAGGTAGTAGCAAAACCACTACAAATCCCAGCCCTGCACCAGAAAAATAACAAGCTTGTAAACATTTTTTGTCAGCTGCGGTGGCCTGAAAATTCCCTTTTCTTCCTACCTGCTCCATGTTGCTGCTAGAGAGAGGAGATGATGGAGGCACGTAGGAAGAGAAAGGAAGTTACAGGCGAGTTTATCCTTCAAGCACAGTTCGTATCTCTAAAATACAAATCCTTTTTGTGGAAGACAAAACCTGTGAGGGACCTCAATGCACTCATGGGACCACGGGAGGAGACAAGGAAGGTGAAGTGAAGGTGATGCCTCTGTGTCAGCAACTTGCAGCCAAAATGCCTGGGAAGCTCAGACACACCTGGCAAAGCAAGAGGCATGGGTCTGAAAGACAACCATGGGCTAGGGACTGCCACAGACCTGGACCTCCCACCCCAATGCCTCCAAACAATTTGGCTCGGTGCAAGAAAGAGATGGGAAACTGCAAGTTTTAGCTCAGCAAGGCTGAGGGGATGGCTCTGTACAACATAATGTCTGTTTGCTTTTCCTGAGTCAAAGAAAAGCATTTTCGGTGAAGAAGAATATTTCTTTTTCCTGATTATGTTTTCAGGAGTAACCTACGTCTCAGTATCATGATGATTGCTCTGTGTGATCCTTGCTGTGCTGTATTTCTAAGATGCATCGGGGCTGCTCTTTTAAACCAACTGATTTTTACTTGCTCTGTATAAAAAGTTAGTAGCTGCTTTAACTAAAACGCATGTTTGGAGTCAAAGCAGCATTGTGGTAAATGTGGGAACTAAATATAAGCACTGAACTGTGAAATGGAGTGCTGTTGTAGCTGTGATAGTCTGAGGGCATATGCAAGGCAGGGTTTGTAGTGAGAGGCAATTTTATTAGATGAGCAGATGTAGTTGGGGGAAAAAAATAAGAAAAAGACAAGCTGTGGAACAAACAAGCTCCCCTCTAGACCTGAAGAAAGGATTGTGTGCCTGAAAGCTTTTTTGACTCATTCTTACTATAAATCTCACACTTCTTCAGAATGACAGGACTTCAAACCTCCTGCAAGGCCTGTTCCACCCCCTCAACCACCCTCCCCTCAAAAATAATACATTCATATGATTTTTTCAGCTGATTTGAACTTAGGATTGGGACCTAGGTAAAAGCACCCAAGGCATAACTATATAGTAATTACTGATTTCAACTGGATAAATCTCTGGCATTTGCTGAGCCATTATATGTTGAATGCTGATACATATATGACATTTCTGTCCTGACTCACTTATTGGTTCTGTGCATTCACCGAATGCACAGTTGAAATATTATCCTGCACATGGCATAAAATTAAAATCATTTATGTTTTTATCAAGGTGATGTTTCAAGGTTTTGATTATTTTGACTGTTCTTTACCTTGTAGTTCATTGTCTCCCATTCTGTTTTGTTTTCTGGTTTTTGTTTTGGTTTGGTTTGGTTTTTTACAAAATATGTGTTATTTGCATGGTTTTAGGTCTAAATAGAATGTGCTGTTAATCTCAATCCATATTTAAAACAGTTAAACAAGGTTTGGAGTCACCTTTACTCATCCCTGTGCAACTGTTCTGTCTTAAAGTATCTTCAGGTCTATTACAGCTTTGTAGCTATTGGTCACAGAAAATCTCTGCATGCACAGGAGCAAATTCTAAATACTGACCAGATGGACTATTCAGATAATGTTAAATACTGAAAGGATCTATAAGATTTGTTTGTAGCAGTATGATTTCGAGAGGTTTTGTAGTATACATTTACTGTCCTATGAGAGAGTATGAATAAAATTAATTTTCAACATGCATTTCTTTCATTCAACCTGAGTGCGATGGGAAGAATGAAGCAATATTAGAAAACTGAAGCAAAATGTTAATGGCACTAATTTTGCTTACAATATAAAAATAGGACCACAAATAAATTATTCAGATAGTATTGAACAAATATAAATTAAAATTTTGTACATCGCATGCGTTGTATACAACATGCATATTACCAGGAATATTTTAAAGTTCTGGTATTATCTAAAGCCAGGTGGCTTTGCTCTGACTGGAAAAGTGCGTAGTATAGTAGTGAGAAAAATATAGTTACTACCCTTTACATTACAAGAAAGGTTTAAAAACCAGCTGTAAATCAATGTTGATTAAAGACTTGTCTTATGATCAGATTCCTCTTGGCTTAATAAGGTACAAAAATGAGACTTGGAAGAAGGTATTGAGACAAATACTCTAATTTACAGTGAGAAAAGGTCTTTTTAATAGTGCGAGAAAACATTTTTATCCTTTGTAGTTCTCAAGGTACTCTTCCTTACACTAACATTGACTATTTACAGTCTTCTGCTTCACACTGAAGTGATGTAAATTTGAATGGCACCTGTTTTAGCCTTGAGAAGAGAGCTAACTGACCCACTAACTATCCTCACTTGTGAGCAGAGATACCATCTGAAGCTGTTCTCTCCCAGTGCATTTCAAGTACAATGAAGAAACCCACACATTCATTTGCCATAAAGCTTTTTTCTGTCTCTTCAGGGAAGCAATCAGTCGTGTTTGTGAAGCCGTGCCTGGTGCCAAAGGAGCCTTCAAGAAACGAAAGGTATTTTTCTTTTCTTGTAGTGCAGTTGACTGTATTTTCTTAGTTCAACACAGAGGAGACCAGGCACAGCAGGCAGGTGACTTTAAAGCAGCTTTGAGAATTGCAGATCATTAATCATTTAAAGTATTGGCTGTTTTCACCCACTGTATGTTGCCTCTTGCCCTTTTGGTCAGGATCTGCTTTTATAACCATCTAGAAATATGAGTACATCTAGGAAAAAGATTGTGGCTTGCCTTTATGTTCCTACTGTAGAAAACCCCTCCTTTTTCTTTTCTTTCTTTTGTAGATTGCAAGCAGAAGGCTTAAACAAAAAAGGATGCTTTTTCATAAAATGCATGAGTAAATTGTAGAAATAGGTGCTGGAAGCTATTGCAGAGGCTAAAAATATACATAGTTTTGAAAATGATTAGATCTGTTCTTGGAGCATAGCTGTACTGGTGACAATTAAAGAGTTTGGAAATCATTGATTTCTGGAAATGGAGACAACATACCAGGTGATCCTCTGTTCCCTATGCTCTTTCCATAAAACACCTGTGGCAGATGCTCCATGGCCAGCACTGATAGCTGTTCCAGTGGGTGTTGGCCTGGCATGGTTATTACCATACTTTTATTCTTATTTTAGTGGTAAGAGTGAGGATCTGCAGGCAAGAAGTGGAGAAATCATAGAGAAAAGAAAGCCTCGGCTCAACTCCTGCACCGACGGCTCTTCTGGGGGCCTGCTAGCAAAGCTGGGATTTAATGCTAACCCTAAGGGAAGTAGCATAGAAAGCAGTTAATTACAGCCCTTGTGTGTGTTGTTGGGCACCGGAGGAGACCGGGGAGGTTAAGGAGGTCTGCCTGCATCCTCAGCTGCCCCACCACCTAGGCAGAATCCAAACAGAAAAGGATGGGATGAAATGCCACTTGTTTGCAGTGGGGGATCTTTCCCTGGTAAAATAAGGCATATGTGGCAACATATGTCACAGCGTAACTGGAAATTATCTCAGTAATTAAGGCTGTGGTTTCCCCACGATCACCACCAAATTTATCTCATTGGCATTTCTCAGTTCTCTGGCTTTTGTTTATAAACCTGAAAGTAAAGAGAAAAATATATTTTTCCTTGGAAAACAAAGTGACACAATATATAATTACAAAAATATGTTAAAGAGAGTCCCAAGTGCCTAGCTGTATTACTGGTTTTAGAAGCAATGTTGTTTATCAGTTATTGAAAAGAAATACTGTTTTTAAAGTAAGTGTACTGGCTGGGAAGAAAATTTGCCCAGCAACAGAATTTCAGATAAATGTTAAAGACAGGTATCTTTTGCCAGTCTGTACTTTTATCATGTTTTTCCACAAGTGGCTTGTGAATTTGGTTAAGTTGACATGTACTTCTTGAAGCCAAGTTTTCACATTTCACGCACACTGTGGGCAGGTGATCCTTAGGCATGTGCTGGGAATCATGGTTTAAGGAAAGAAGAGAAACAAGAATATTCAAAAGGGCATGTTTTAAAGAGAAGTTAATGAAGTACTGTCTCTGTAACATGACAAAGTTAAAATAGTGCAGCACAAAAGTTGCTTATGAGCAGCATGTAAGTAGCACATTTTTAATGAATTAAACAGAAGGAAAATAAGCTAAAAGTGGATATGTGTAAGCTTTAAGGAGTAAAGAAGCACAAATGTGTCCATCCTGCTAGGGAAAAAACTTTCCAGACTTGCAGGCAGCTTAGGACAAATGCAAATAAGATGGCAGAAGAACACTGCCTCCAGTCACAGCTTTGCTTTTTTATCCTGATGAGCAGCGTAAATATTCATGGGTGCAAGTGCAGCAAGTGGAAGGACTTGGTCTGTTAGTGCTGGGCAGCCTGATTTTGTACAGGCTGTGGTTACCTGAATGAGGCTGCTCTCACGCAGCTATGTGGTTCCCCATAGCTGTGAAAGGTAAGAAGTTGGTAAATTTTGCTTTGGCAGCATAACTTGTGTTGCTACAAAACCTCCCAAAATCCAGTGAAAGGCTTACAAAATTTATCAATATTATTACATCCCCTTTATTACATTCTAACACGTTGTACTTATTCTCTGAGTTAGGAGTAGTCTTTAGCTGCGTGTTTTACCATAGCATACAGAGGTTTTAGCATTTATCTGGGCTTCAACCTACTGCTAAGAAGTCTACAAACGTGATGACAGTGTATCCCTTTTTATGAGCATCCCGTCAGTATCACTGGAGTCCCACTTTCTGTGTGGGAAGCAGGTAGAGCAGACACTAGATGCAGAGCAAACAACAGATTTCTTTTCAGGAGTTGAAGCTGTTTTTACAGAATAAGAATATGCCATTTTAAGATACTGACTTAAGGCCCTCACCTTAATCTGCTCACTTGGGCTCTTGGTCAAGATGAGACTTTGCTACCTCACAGAAACCCTATTTTGTTAGATCAAGGGTGGATGAATACCTGCGTAGCTATTATTAGTAGTAGTAACAGTAGTATAAATGAAAAATTATCTCCAGAGGAAAACAGCTGTTGCAATGAAATGATCTTTGAAGACTCAGCAAGTTTTAAGAAATCTTTAAGATTACAGCTAACCCTGCATACAATGAAGGTCATCTCAAATGAACAGAGAACAAAAATATGCTTTTTTTCCCCCCCTCCTCACAGCCACCAAGCAAAGTTCTTTCTAGCATCTTGGGAAAAAGTAATCTTCAGTTTGCAGGAATGAGCATAATGCTGAATATCTCCACCACCAGCTTAAACCTAATGACTCCTGATACAAAACAGGTGAGTGTAACTGCCATATTAATTTTTGAGGCTTTTGATGAACAGTCTACTGCACGATTATTTGCTGTCTGCCAAAATACTCAGTTGCTCAAAGTTATTATTCCTCAATAATGTCTATAGAACAAATGAAAATAAGATAGAAAGCATAGTAGGAGTCACAGTTTATTCCCATATTAAACACAGCTTTGATGAATTAAGAGCTTTGCTCTTAAAAGACTTATGACATGAAATGGCATTTTCTCGTTATGGGAGTTCTTGTTGGGTACAATTACAAATTTTCGGAGTGTTAAAAGGGATGCATTTGGAGTAAGTGACTAAAGGACTGAATGTGCATCCCCATTTTGTTGTCGTTGTTCCCATTTAGAGCCTTAACGGGCAATCTACTCCTGAGGAGCTGCTAAAAATACAGTCTCGGGGATTTTGCAGTGCAGCGAAATGCCAGTCTTTTAGAGAGACAAGGCAGCCTTTTTCAAGCAGCCCATTTCTTCTTCTTCATTGTGCTGAAGGTACAGACAGACTTTGGGGAATCACTGCAGTGGATTGTGAATGATGTATGAGATGAGAAAAATCCTTGCTCAGGGTATATATAAAGAGAAAGCAGACAGACATGCGTAGTCACTGCTGTGCTATTTGCTGTGAGCCACATACTGCATTAGGGCACGCAACTTTCTGCCCAGATACTGCTAGAGAGAAAAAAAAAATAATCCCTGCTGTCCTTTGGAGCCTAAGGATTAAATAAGAAGAAAGAATTGCATTGTCTATGAAAAAGCTTGCTGTTTATTATTATGTTTTCATTGATTTATTTTCATTCTTATCCTTATTTAGAAAACATACACTTCTGCAGTGAGCACTGAGACTGTGGGAGCAGCGTTATGGTTGGTTGCAGTAGTTTGGAGCCTTATTATGGAGTATACACAGTACTGCTTTTCAGAACGACAGTTGCCTCTAGTCAGAAGCACAGGAACTTGATGTTAGTCAGATCTACTAAAAAAGTGCCAAACCCTGAAAGCCGCCTTGTCTTCAGCTGATGTCACAGTAGAAATGGAGTTAAACTGATTTATCCCAGGGAAGAATCCTCCCCTAAACTTTTTTTTGCCTTTTCTCTGAGTTGACAAAACAGTTTATCTTTCTCTCACATCATTCTTTTTGAGATAGACTTGGTCTCGGTGCTGCAGGCCTGGGAAACGTCTGGGTTCTCAGAGATCCCCAGTCTGGCTGTGGTCTCCCTTGTTTCTTGTTTGTGCCAAGCATTTAATTTGAAAATGAGCATGACCCAGCAGCTTTGCCCTTTGAGGCCTCACCCATGAAGATGGCTGTGAACTTCTGTAACAGCCTCTTTTTCCCAGAGGAACTGGAAGGAAAGAAAAGACAAGAGAGTGTGTTGGCCCTTGGGTTAACAAGAAAGCAATTGCATGTATCCCTGCACAACAGTTTTGTGAACATGTTAAGCAGGGATGAGCGGAAGATGATTTTGTTTTGTTTTGATTTGATTTGTTTAAAATGCAGGTTTGGGTAGACTGAAATGTTTCTAAACTATATGCCAATATTGGTGAATTGTTTCATTTTAAGCAATGAAAGGCATTGGTAATTTGCAGTGCCTTGTTTCATTGTTTTGCTTTGGGGACTGGAGCTGAGGCGGGGGAGGGGGGGTGGTGGAGGGGAAATACCCCTACCTCAATCTAAACTAAACTGTTTAGCTGTGGAATTAAAAAAAAAAAAAAACAAAACCAAAAGTGTCTGTCTGGAACTGATGGTTGCAAGCACTTTTCCGTTTTCTTAAAATTTGGAAAAATAAATTTCGAGGCAGTCTGAAATAATTTTGGGGTTTTATGGTGCTGAACTAAAAGATTGGGTTATTTGCACAATTCAAGATAGTGACAATGTTAAATGTGTAACAAATCTTCACTAGTTCATCTCTATTGTTAGGAATGATGGGAAAAAGAGAAGGAAATCCTTAATGATGAGTAAGGGAATGACGGTTCACCACTGAACACTTAAAAATTAACCACATCTTCAGAGGCTGCTGTGGGACAAGCAGGAGTATTGAAAACGAAGCACTCTTTACTTGAAAGAAGTACTGCAAATAGTTGTCAGCTCTCTCTGACTTAGTGAAGCAGCAAGATCCAGAGAAACTCATGTCAGGCTTTTTTTTTTTCCAAGGAAGACAGTTGCTGGTTCAGGTCTTTAGGATGCAGGATGGGGAAAACAGACCAGAGAATACCTTTTAACTTCATTTTTTTCAAAAACGTTTTCTAAAGTATGTGGTACCCTCTCCGAAGTCAGCAATTAAGATCCAAATGACTACTATCACATGCTCTGAGGCACTAAATAAGAGGCCTGTCCTATACTGGATGAATTCCTTGGCATGGTGTCTGTTACTCTAATGATCAAGTGAAATTTTCTTTCAAATGACCTTTTCATTCTTGGTTGTTACATGATTTCATTATTAAAAGATTTCATAAGTTAAATCTCAGAATAGCAATGGAGCAGAGCTGTTCTTGTATTAGAGATTCATGACAATTTTTCTCTTCCCAGAGAAATATCATATTAGTTCAGACTGTACATAAGCAAATTGAATTTCAAATGCCTGGGAGTATGCCTGAGATTTTGTCCACAATGCTACATTGCAGATAGATTCAAAATTCTGTTTGCATATTGCAAACATGTTGGTGTTTGAAACATAAAATGACACGGTAGGTATTGGAAGCATAGTTAGGTTCCTTAGCTGGTGTGCAGATTGGCGTAATTTCATTGATTTCACTGGAGTGGCTCAGCAGAAGAGTATTTTGATGAATAGGACCCTTTGCTCCATTCATCACTATCTGTAATAAAGAAAGTGAGCTTTAGCGGATTAAAATTTCTCCAAAGATACTGTACGACAGATCTATATGATTTACTGGAGTTCTGAGCACATTTAGCAATTTTGCTGTGTCTTGCTACCTTTTAAAGAATACCAGAATAGATACATTCATCCTTAAGTTTGTTTCTATTACCATGCCACACTTCACACTCCTTGTAGGTGAAATGCAGAGGTCATTTTGATCTTGCTTTTGGATTTTCACCCCTATACAAACCAAAAGAGAAATCAAAAGAGTAAACTGTAAGAAACCTGCTGACTCACAATTATTCTTTCTGATCCATACAGATCATAGCAAATCACCATATGCAATCTATTTCCTTTGCATCTGGAGGTGATCCGGTAAGCATTTCTTTAAAGCTTTCCCCTGCATAGATGCTGCTTTATGAGGACGGTGTGACAAAATTTATTGCATAGCTTACTGAAAGAAAAATATAACCACCATAGCTCCTGTTTCTTGTTTCATAAATTCTTATTGATTGTTGCCATCAAACTCTTTTTGAGGGCAACGACTGACAAGCAGTCATAGATCCACCTCTTTGAATGACTGAAACAAAAAGTATCAGAGGGCTGTGAGCATTCATATAGTAACTGATAAACAGGGCTCTGTTTTTCAGAGTAATGTAGTATAGTCATATGGCTATTGTGTGAATTTTTGTCCTGACTGTTTTTTATTTTGTACTTTTTACAGGAATAGACTATGTTGCAGTTATATTTATAGCAATGCATGCATTTATTTTTTTTCTTCTCTTCAAGTGTGCATTGAGAAGACTGTGCTAAATACTACCTTCAAGTATGTTTGCTATGCTCATGCAGCTTGAAGACAGGCTTTCAGGAAAAGCCCAGATCTTTCTTCCTAGTTTTGCAAAGCTTTCAGATACACCTACACATTTGGTTCATTTAGATCAAAGGGCAGACTCCTGCTTGTTGCGCTTTTCCCTGTTTTTATAAACAGTCTATCCAAAGGCATACTAAATGTGCTTAAAAAGTATTTGTCACCCAGGAAGCAATGGGAGAATTATAAAACAAGGACACTCTTCACCTCTTACCTTAGAGGTTTGAAAGCTTTTAAGCCTAGATTAATTGAATGAGTCTGCCTTTTCCTCCATCATATGATTATCTGTCATTTGTCAGTCGTGTACTACAGGTAAGGCAATTTCTAGCCTGCTCTGTGAGTTAATTCTCTCAGTTCAACTCTGTTAAGTTGAAGATCCTTGGCACTTTCTCTGTTCATTTCACTATCCTCAGAAAACGTGAGTCTTAGTATAGCTCTGCTGAGCTCAGTTCAGTTCCAGAAGGGAAAAGGACACCATATCATAATAATTTGGGGAACAAAAAATGGATCAACAGCAGCTTTGAAATACAACAGATTGCAATGGATGCTGTAAATGAACAATTCCTGAAGTGGGCAGAGGAGTGATTAGCACAGTTCCCTGCCTCCGTAAGAAGATTCTTCGCTCTCCATCTGCTATCCCAAATGCTAAGTCCTGGAAACACCATTGCACACTGCCCACTGATGGAGTGATTTACCAGGAAAGAGGAGAGTAGCAGCAGTAGAGCTTGGATTTGGAGTAAACAAGCTCTTCCAAATGTTTTAGAGAGATAAAAATCATGCTACTGAGTCAGTGAGCTGCCAGAGAAATAAAATTGCAAGGGAGCCTACAAAAGACAGTCAAACTGTAAAGTTGCATTCCCAATAAGACCACTGCATGGTGATCTCATTCTGGGGGTGGAGAAGTAAGGTATGAGTATCTAATGATGCTCTACAGGCTTGTCTCAGTGGGCTAGTATCTAGCACAACTTTAAAGCAAAAGCTTGTTCATAAAGCAGGTGGTTCCTTTCTCTTGCGTACACACAGAAGAAGACAAAGTGCAAGGATGTGATTTAAGTCACAGCTTTCTTAACCCATCTGGGGGTCATCCAAACATAACTTTCATCAGCCCTTCACGATTTCCACTTGGTGGAGGACTGCCACCACCAAACCATATCCCCCAAACAAGGCTGGGCTCCAGCCCATAAGCTCATCTCCTCATATGAGATGTAAAATGGATGGAGAAAGACCATACTGAGCTAGGAACCCAGACCTGTGCCCATGTTTCTTCAGGAAATCCTTCCCTTATTTTGAATTTTGAAATTTGGTTTACTTAGAAGTGAGACTACTGCCATTTCTTACCCCATCCACTTCTCTGCTCTGGATATCTACCACACATTCATGCCAGCAATTAGCTTTGCAACTTTCCTCCCACTCCCTAAGTGTTAATTACCTTTATCGTTCAAAATATATCCACTGCAGAAGTGTTCCACAGTTTTGGACAGCTTGAGTACCATATATATTTTTGCAATATTCCCCTTTGCAGTGAGTCAGACAGTTTCTGTCTGTGTCAGTACATGGGAGCTTAAAAATCTCTCCACCAAACACCATTTTGGAATAATTTTTAGTTGGCTTCCAAGACTGTGTTCTGGATCTGCTTTAGCTCTCTTCAGCCCCTGCTTATGATGCACTAAACAATTTTCATCCATAGTCATTTCAGGTGGCTGTTTCCAGGCTGCTAGACAAGACATCTGTTTTGGGAGATGCCTCCTGAAATTTCGGAGAGGTGGATCTCATAAGGTCTAATAAGGCAGGTCTCTCAGAGGTCCCTGAAGGCAGTAGTTTTTCTGTTTCAGCTGTGCCTCCAAATTTTAAAACTGCAATGCAATTTCTTTGAGGTGAAAATTATAGCTCATTCATACTTGTCTTCAGTCCTTGAATGCCAGGGACCACTTTGCTGCTTCAGCCCAGCCCTGTACAGCCTTTTCATGGGAGTCTTCTAATTTAGCCACTGTGAAATGTGCCCACCTTAGGTTCGTAATGGTTTGTCATAGCTTGACTATGAGAGCTTTAGATGAAATAAAGAGTAGGTGGTTCCAGTCTCTCACACCCACGCTAGCTATGAGAGGGATCTATGATTTACTTCAGGCATAAATGTATCCATTAGCTATGTCTGTACTAGTAAATAAAATGATCTGTGGACTGTGTTCTGTCGCTGAAACCAAATAGCACAGTGCAATTTGTATCCACACATTCACTCTCTTCTCTCCCAGTGGTCTCTTGGGATCGATGCCCAGCATGTGCTAGTCCCTCAGAGAGTTTCAGAGCATGGCCTGGGAAACTGGCACAGCCAGGCAAGGGAGAGTAGCAACAATTAAAGTCTAGGGACCACTGTGGGACAGCTCTCGGACCTTTACCTTGGCTATGTTTTATTTGCTACTATAGACATAGACACTTTTCTCTTCCCCTTACTTGTTGGTAGGTATCATTACTTCCACTCAAGTCATTGCTCAGACACTATGTCACTGGATGCTTAAGAAATTACTGGACAAAATGCTAGGGCTATTCTCTGCTCTGCTTTTTTTACAGACCGACCTCATTACTGCTGTGTCTGAGTGCCTTCCAATAGTGCATTAAGTGATATGGCTACGCATCTGTCACCAGAACCATGAATGTGCTTCATCATTTCTCTTGTCCTCTCCCTAGGAATGAAATTGTATAGACATGCAGCACATTGATTTATTTTGGTGGGGTGGTGGGGGTGGTGGTGTGTGCTTGCACCAGAGAAAGCTAAGCTAAAGAAGTCTATCTTTTAACTGAAGATTGATGTTTGTTATGACATTAGATCTTGATATAATTGTCAATGGTCTTGGATCAGTCACCTGAAAAGGCTTTGGGTAGATTCATGCAGCCAGCGGTAGTGTATCTTATATATACCTCAGTTAGGTTTAGCTGTACCTGACTAGCCAGGCATGTCAGGAAATACCAGATCTAACCAGGACTTCTTGATCGCATCAAGGATATATATCTGGCATGTTCCAGATGTGCCAGCAGACCTCACATTTCCTGGAAACACTGGACTTTCTATCCCATCTGCACAATGATAAAGGTCTGCGCAGCTTCTGCACAGGAGCATGAGGGTGGCAGGAGAGCAAGCAAAAAGTCCCCAAAGAAAATGTCAGCCTGCTCTTGCCAGAAAATCCACCCGGCATGTGGCAACGGGGTGGCTGGGAGCAGCCCATGGGCTGGGAGAGCGTCCTGGGATAGTGTTTGTCACAGCCAAGCAGTGGCTGAGCACCTCTGTGCCATATGGCATTGTAGTCAGTAAAGTAAACACACCTGCTTGTCACACATGAATAAACACCATTGCTCAGTGTTTCTGGGGAGCAGGGCTGTTACTCCCACTCCCTCTGCTACAGAACCAGTTGATAATTCATGTTCTGAACCAAAATCTCTGGGTATTTTGAAGATGAGGACTTGTAATTCTACTCCCTTCTAAATGACGTCTGATCCAAATCCTGCTAAATTGGTTTAATTGATTTTCAAAGACTGTGGAAGAGATTTTTAAGTTCTGCTGGAAGAGATCCCACTCTGGAGAAAGAAAAGTGGTGGGGTCAGTACCAAAACCCATAAATGTTTTTATAGGGTTTAAGTAGTATACAACTGTAGAGCAAAACATGTCATTTGAGGCTTTACTCACAGGAATATGCACACTCTGGATTGTGATCTTTTGCTATGATCAGTGCAAAGATTTTTGCATTTATTGTAGATATCTTAATTTTTTGACAGGATACAACTGACTATGTTGCATATGTAGCTAAGGATCCTGTTAATCGGAGAGGTAAGTTAGAAATATCTATTTGGCATCTTTTTTCCTTTGAGAAACATGAATTATTCATGGCATAATTCAGTAGATTTTTTTTCCCCCCAGAAGAAAGTAAATCCAGCCCAGTAAAAAGATTGCCTTTGACAGAGTCATGGAAAGATTCTGTAGGAATGAGGAACAGCCATGTGCAAGCTCATTCTCAAACTTGGAACAGGTCTTACCTGTACTTCATCTCCAAATACCACTTTGATTCTCTTCATCTTTTGAATCAAGCACTTGCCTTACTTGGCTGCGTGAGCTTCTAGGCAACAGTTAACTCTTACCCACACCCAATCACTGTGCAAGAACCAAGCAGTCCTCTGATTAAGTACTCTGATGAGGTGGCTGAATCTGCTAGGTCTTCTCAGGACATGCCTAATTCTTCCTGGCAGAATCAGATTCTCTACCAAATAGTGAGCTTTCGAGCCAGCTTGCTGGAGGCTGTAATCCTCTTTCTCAGTGAAGTTTTACTCAAGGTTGTATTGCTCTATAAACAATCAGTCGGCAACAGGGGATCTCTGGTTGATTGTCTTCAAAGACTAAGATCCAGTTCAGATTCTCAAAAATAAATTATAAAAAGTGTAAATTACAGTCTGAAATAAGAGGTACA
>NW_009607091.1:0-29549 GCF_000690535.1 Cariama cristata | reverse complement strand
ATTCCTGCTTGTAATACTGAAAGTATCACTAGGTCTTAATGCTAGATACAAAGTATTGTATAATGTACCTGAGAACCTGTTTATTATTCATAGATTCATAGAGAAAAAAAGACTAGCTCCAAAAAAAGAATCAAGCACTTCCAACAGAATTTCTGCAGAATTCAGACACTTTAACTCCAAAATGCCAATCCTGCAAACCCTGAGCTGCCACCTTGCCATGGGCACAACTAATCCAATAGATTCCGTGTTCTGTCATCTTTAATGACTTTAGATACCTCAACAATCTGTTGTGTCCGTGTGCAGAGGTGTCCAGACTTGAGAGCATTGGCTCATAAACTGTACCTGCACTAAACATACTAATGTGCTGAATATTAGTGAAAGACCTAGAAAGCTTATGGGGAGTGGGAGATACGACGATAGTCCAGTTCTTTGCCATGCGTGTTGTGTTCGAACATCATGTGTCCCCCATTGGAAAGGCTTTGGCATCAGACTGTAGGCTGCATCATGCAGAGCTGCTCTCCACCCCGCCTGCTTTAGCAGTACCCTTCTGCTAAACCAGAGACTGATGTAGTTGTTCTAAGAGGTCTCAGTGGCAATGTAGTGGACCAGCATCACAGACCAGATGTTTGCACTGTAGGGTTTGGAGGAGCCCTGTGCTCTGTTTTCTCTTCCCCCCATTATGTGAGTGGGTTTTATATAAAAACTGTTTCATGGACTATGTTCATTATTGTCCTGGTTTGGCTAAAACAGGGTTATTTTCTCCTTTCAGGAGTTTTTCTTTCAGTCAAATCCCTTCTAAGTAACTGCACTTTCTGACAGTACAGCTACATGTTTTTCAGACAGTGTCTGCTTTTCAGATCTGATAACGCTCGATCTTTATAGTTGCTACTGAAGTATCAGTAGGATTGGTATGCAGAGAGTCCCATGTTTATACTTATCCCCATGAGAACCAAGGCCACTGCTGGTCCCCCTTTTGCTAAGTGAGTGAAAAGCTGTAAAAGGGTCGCACCTGCAGCAGAGTGCAGACGGGACAGGTGACCAAAAACTGACCAACGAGGTATTCCATCCCATCCACGTCATCCTCAGTATAAAGCTCAGGATCACGAGGGTCTCGCTCTCTTCTCTCATGGCCGGCATCCCTGTGGGATCCTGCTCGCTCTCCTGCCTCTGACCCTGATCCGTGCATTCCTGAATCCGGTTCCTGTCGGCTGCGCAGTCCGGTCCGGGACGGCCGGGGGGTTGCCCTGCCGCGGCAGCGGCCGAGCCTCTGCAGCTGCGACCTGTGGCCTGCCATTCCCCAACCATCATTGGGACACTCAGTATCGGTTTTGTATACTTTTCTTTATTTCCACTATTAGTACTACCAGTATTAATACCTTATACTATTTTCCATTATTATTGTATTATTAAAGTAGTTTTAATTTCCAGTACATAAGTCTCTCTCCCTTTTCTCCATCCTTCCCCTCCTGGGGGGAGGGAGAGGGTTAACAGAGAGCGTCTGCCGCCCGTTTTAAGAGCCAACTCAGCCTTAAATGGTGACAATTATATCTAAGTTGAATGTGTTTAGCCTTAGCTTCTTGATAGTGTTCCATGTTGAGCTAGTCGATCCTAGATTGAGGAGTCATCTAAGCACCTGGTGTTGTCTTCCTGTCGTGTATTTAGTTCAAGTAATTTCTCAGTTTTCTTTAGAAAAAGTTTGACCGAGTGAACTCTGTAGGTCTCCAGCTGCAGTGCACATCCTCCATCGTTCAGAGTATTCCTCCTTCTTTCATTTTTCTGCATTGATCTAAAAAGGTAGATGATGCCTGTTACTGTTTGGAGTAATCTGGTATTAATGTCAGTAATCTGTAACAGGGGCTGCACCTTCCTATTCTTACTTCCTTTTGTCCTTGTCATTAGTTGGTTTCTCCTAAGCCCTTTTTGCTGCAGTGAAGCACTGTTATCTCACGTGAAATTCTTTCACGTTGTGATCTTTAAACCTTCTGCGTTACAGCTTTCCATGGGAGCTTTCCCCAATTGTGTGTGTACATCAGTGATTTGCAGACCAGTAACTTTGTACGTGACCAGTATTATAACACATTTTTTTAAAAGGTTTCGTTTACCAAGGGATCTGGATTGCCCTCTTTCACCATCACTGGCCATTCTGTCAGTCTTTGTGTTATCTGCAAATTACTTTAGGAGTGAGTTCGAATTCACTTCTGTATCTAGTGAAAATGTTACTGCTGCTGTTACTGACACTAGCACCAATGCTGTAGCATAGCTTTCACTTTCATGTTAGGCTCATTTCTTCCCAAGGATGGAAAACCTCTCTCCATGCTTTGTATTCTGTATCTAGCAAGCTAAAGGCTGTCTGTCTTCCACTGTAACATTCACAAGAAACCATCTCTGTGTGAGCCAAACCTTCTTATCCTTTCACAAGAAGCACATCTCCTACCTGCTGAAAGTCCATTCGCGTATCCAAGGAAACAGGTTACTCATTATGTCACCTACTGAAACTTCTTAATGACTCATGCTTCATTTCAGCTTCAGACAGGTTTAGCAGTGAGCAACGTAGCCTCTTTAAATCCCCACTCTAGTTATAGGGAACAAAAATTATAGCTTTGTGGCCTAACTACTTTTGGTCCATGTTCATGGACATAAGCATGCGCCTTATCTGGGGGCTGATTGTTCACTGCCACCAGCAGTGATGCAGAGGGGGTAAACAGCAAATATCCTGCTGCTAGCCAGGGATGTCTGCCTCTGTCTTTGAACACATGGAGGTCCTGTTTTTTGTCTGCCAAATCCAGTTTGAAGATGCAGCTAAGGACATTTCCCCAGAATCAGGCATTGCCTCAGCATGGTGGTTAGAACAGCAGATCCTATAAGGTGAGAGGAGGGCATCGCTGCATCTGTTCAGGAGGGCAGCACTGTGACTGGTGCCATCTCATGCTGTGTGAGGTGCTGCTGCTGCTGCTGAGGGAGAGACAGCTTGGTGCCCTGGTCATTCCATACCTGCATAACTGCAGGTTTCTTGGCTCTTTGTTCTGATCTCTTCAGAAGTCTGTCCAGCAGATCAGCCTCTGAGAAGTCATTGCTAAACCTCCTTAGTCTCCCTATATTGCTTTAACTAAAGTTATGTCACACAAATGTTATGACCAACCCTTATTTGTAGGACGTTGGCATCCAAAGCACTTGATTCCACTGAGCTGGACACTGGGCATAAACTAAAATGCAATTTTTCAGCTGAATAATTTATATTCAGGTTATTAAAGCAGTCAGGGGTGATAGAAATCAGTAACTTTGAACAAGGTCCCACTGTACTGCGGCAGGACTTGGAAAAGAACCAGATTTTCAAATCCATTCCAGGCTCTAGCCAGTGGACCATGTGCTTGTCCAGCACGGAATGTGGAAAATTAACTTGACTGGGTTTTTCTGAATGTCACTGAGGTGTTATTCATTCAGATCTTTAGCTTCCAACTCGTAACACTCCTCCACATTCCTGCAGTGTTAGGTGAAATCTTCACGAGTTCGCCTGTTTATGTTGTCTCGTAAGATGATACCTCTGAGCCACTCTCTGATTTAAAACTAGGACAGATTTGGCTCCTCGGACAGCTGATAAAGGTTTTGCAGTCTCCCAGAGGAGGACAGCTTGTGTTGCCAGCCTCCCTCCTTACAGCCACAGTGGGTGCAGAGAGGTGGCACATGGGGCAGTGCTGGAGTTAACCGCGGTTCTGGCTCTGTGCTCCCTGGTGATCCCTCAGTTTGCTGTGAGTGTCTCCACACAGACATGCAGGAAAAGGTACCAGCCTTTGTATTACTGGAATCTGATCAGGGCCTGGGATCTAGGAAGTATCCCAGTTACTGCTCGTCCCACAGCCTGTACTTTGGGAAATTCTGGAAACTCAAAGGAAGTGAACGGTTTGCAAACTTCAGGTGATTAGACATAAAACTGGACTTTTAATAAAATTGAGGAAAGCAAAGAAAGCTTGTTTTGTTGTTACCATCTACTAATTTTTATAATTTCAACTTAAAGCTTAGAATTCTCATATAATCTATTGTATTCAGGTAATAACAAGTGAAATTTTACGAGATTTCCCGTCTTCAGAGACTTGTTAAAATTGTGGAACTGATTTGTGTTCTTGCCTATTGCAGTTACACACCAGAGCAATTTTATTTAACCTTTAAAAAGACCCCATTTCCTGAAATTCACAGTGCCAGAATTGGATTTTATTGAAATGTGCGCACCATGAATCGGGGAACTATGCCTGACCTGTCGGTGTTTTGTCATAGGTCAGTGCATCCCACCATAACATAAACAATGATTTGCATGTGCATATGTCAAATCTTTTTAATTTAGCTTGTCATATACTGGAATGCTGTGACGGCCTGGCCCAGGATGTAATCAGCACCATAGGGCAAGCGTTTGAACTTCGATTTAAGCAATACTTGCGATGCCCCTCTAAGATACCTACGTTCCATGACAGGTGAGTGCGATTGCAGAAGACTGCTGAAGGATCTTCTAGCTTTGTATTTACTTAATAAAACGGGCTATGAACAAAGTTGCTGGAGATGGACAGGATTTAAATACTTTAAAAAGAGATTTCTGCTGAATTAGAAAAAGCAGCATTTGCCTAATGAATATGAAAGGAGCACAGTCATTTTAAAAGAATGGGCTAAATATGGATTTCACAGTGAACTTATTGAAATGATCATGTATTTTCTGTTGTAGTTAGTAGGCAAAGTTGGATGGCCAAGAATGAATGTTATTTGTGGTATTTCCTTATTGTTACTGTCATAGCAGCTCTGTCTGTTTAGATGAAGTAAGCTAGAGTTGCTGGGCTTGCAAACTGACTAGTGATGTTTCACTATTTCTGATATTAGCTAGGTTGAAGTTTTTAGGAATGTGATGTATTGTACAGAGGCTTTGACTGCATTGTTCTCTGGAGAATACAAAAATCTGTCTGCTTGTATATGTTTAAAAGGCTGGGATATAGCATTCTCTTTTGTTTGGTGAGCTGTGTTTGTGACATGGATTGCTATATGCTTGCTAACGTTAGTATAAATCCCAGTGAGCTGGTACCCTGTGTAATCTCTTATAATGGAGTAACATGAGTGTATGGTGAATATAAAATGCTACTATCCTAATCTGGAAGCATTCTGTACTCACTTTAGACTTGTGTAAATGACTGTTAAATGTAGACTGAAACCACAGATCCGATCTCTTGACTTTGTGAAGTTCTTCCAGATTTATACTGCTGATAGAGCAGCCATAATTAAAGACAAAGTTTTAGAGCTTAGTCAATCAATCAAGTAATGATACAAATGGTACTGTAAGGTTAATAAAATTGTTTGTTAATGCAGTTTATAATAGTCTTTAAAGCTAAGTAAAAACATCCTTTAGTCAGCAGAAAGAATTTCATCCGTTGCAAAGAAGGGTTAGACTAGTTTGTCTAAACAGACATGGTCTGCTGCATGATCCATCATTGCTTGCTGACTTATAATGGTAGCTGAATTGTCAAAATAATGTGCAATAGTGATCCCCTGACAGGCACTCTTAACATGCTGCAAGTATCTGTAAGTGCTTTGCAAGTGCAGGGCAAAATAAAGCACTGACTTTCTTACAGGATGCAGAGTTTTGATGAACCATGGATGGAGGAAGATAACGAGGCAACAGAACATCCCTATTACAACAACATCCCAAATAAAATGCCCCCCCCTGGTGGCTTTATTGATGCCAGGCTCAAAGCAAGACTTCCCAATGCTGCAGATACAGCTCAGGTCAGTGCAATTGCATCTCTGCCCTCCTGCTGATGGACCTAAAATTTTTTAAAAATGCATGTTTTAAGATGGATACATTGGGACCACTTATAGCTCACAGCCCTTCTTGTCTGGCCAGTTTCCTTTTGGATGAGCATTGAAGATCTAGGGGGCAACAAGTTAGGAAGGTTCAGAACAAAGAAAAAGAATTGAGTTCCTCATGGTATTAAAAGATTACACAGGTTTAAGGAAGAGAAAGCCACTGAGGGTTACTACATTTGTAGAAACGATGTCTGCTTCAGAGAGTATCAAGTAGTGTACACTAACTGGGAAAGATTTGATGCAGAATCATTTCAACAATCTAATGCAGTCATTGCTAACAGTTTATTATGTTAATAACTCAGCAGCAATCAGTATTCAGCCAGGTTCCTAGGTAGGTTTTCCACCTCACGTTGAACTGAGGTCAGCTTGGATATTTCTACCAGCATTGCTGTCGAAAGTTTGACTGCAATATCAATGTAGCCACCAAACAGGAGTTTTCAGATCCAGCACAACTCTGCTTAAATCCAGAGGGGCCTTGTCTGTAGAAAACATCCTTCCTTCAGTACCTGAGTGTGTCCCCTGGTACCGATGTGAGTCTTTCAGCTCATGCTTCGGAGGGTCCTTGGGGTGTTTTCTGGTCCCAGGTGTGTTTCTGTGGAATGCTTTTCCCAGGTGGGGTTTGTCAGGGCTCACTATGTGAAGACAAATGTACTAGAGGAGATGATGCATCACTCAGGATTGTGGGGGTTAATAAAAGCAGGAAGCAGGGAAGTTTACAAGAAGGTCACCGGTAATATCTTACTCCTACACAAATGCATTTGTGAGATATATATTCTGACACCATGATGAATCGGAAATGAAGAGTGGGAGTACACAGAATACAGCCAAGGAAATTGTCAGAGCCACTCATGATATATCTGAGGTTTTTAAAGGTAATTGAAAGTTTCTTTGCACATGTGTCCATTCTAGTCTGCAGCAGGAGTGGGAGGAGAGCAAATCTACTACCAGAGTCGTCACTTAGGAGACAAATTCAGTGAAAACTGGCATCACGGGCCTGTTAAGCAAGGTGAGTTTTGCTAGTTTTAGCTGCAATACTGCAGGAGGTCTTGGGTGGGCAAAGCATGTGAAAGTCTCATGCCTCAAAGTCTTAAGGCAATGAACTGCACTTTGTTGATAGATTCCCTTTGTCTGAATTTTAGCGTTGATATCAGTGAAAAGCTTTTGGTAATTATCTCTGGATAAATTATTAAATGTACACCTTCATAAAATCTTACCTTTTGCAGAGCAGTTCATAAATAGAGTTGCCCCAAACTCTCAGCTCTCTAGCTTGCTGTGACTTAAAACCCCATGGTATTTAAAGACAGGCTGCATGGTCTGTTCTGAAAGTCTGACCCACTAGGTATGCAAGATGGAGTTTCCAAAGGAAGAGCCTAAAGTCAGAACCTTTTTTAAAATGTGGAGCAATGCATGTGTTTGCACATGATCTCTGCTGCACAAATAACAAACAATGGGTAATGTTCTTTTTGTCATTGTCTATGAACTTTAAGCAAATCACATCAACACATCTGTGTGAAATTTCACCCCATCCACCTTTATGTGACAGCTTTACTTTGTTTCCGGGGACACTTTCTTTTCAAATGCCAGAATATTTTATCTGTTGTTAATCTGCACAGATTTGAGGATTTTATTCCACTTCCTTCTCTCATGACTCCCCAGCTGAATATCATTTTTGAAACTGGCAGTCTTCATTTACAAAAGTTTCCTTTCCTCCTGAATATTACCCTCACCCCAAACCCTCATTGAAACACAGTTCTGAATCCATTCATCAACATTTTTGTCTACTAGATCCTGCAGTTATTGACTTTACCTCTCCCATTCCAGGGAATTTTAAACCTGTGGTGATGGGGTGTCATGTTATTTGGTCATTGTAACAACACTGTTCTGTCAAATACAAAAAAAAGAAGAAAAAAAGTCTTGAATTTTCTAGGATCTCTGGATATTTGTGGTATGCCGGAAGGGAAATCACAAGTAACCCCAACAGCAGAGATGCCAACTTACGTGAACACCCAGCATATAAATATAGAAGCTCTATTGGCACTTCAGGCAGATGCTGAAAGTACCTTCAGTGGAACAGTAGACGATACCAAAGAGAGCAGCCCAGGAAAGGATCTGTTTGACATGAGTGAGTACCCTTCCTATTCACTCCCTTTCTAACAAATGACCCAATATGTTTATGCATTAGTTCTGTATAAAAATAATTATAAAATTATCCAAATTTTAATATTCCTGGTGGAGTTAGGGTGAATTTAAAATTCGTGGTGGTTTCATATCAGACTGAGTTAAAGTAAGGGTGGCTGAAGATTTGAAGCTAGTTTGTATTATATCAGGAGGCTTGTCATGCAGGAAAGCAAAGGAGTGAATAGCTGAAGAATTAGCTCCAGCTTGTCTTGTGAATATGTTACTAGGAAGTCAATGCATACTACAAAAACTTTGTGCAACAAGGAAGCTGGGAGGGAAATTGAAAGGCTGAGTTATTCTTTGCTTTGGATAGGCTTACTATCCTATCTAGCCATCTGTTTTAACTTTGAAGTCTACTTTTCCAAAATTAGAAACACAGCCATAGCTGTAAAACAATGGTTTAAGCATCAGTCATAATTTGATGTTGGTGCTACCAATACACATTGTTTTCAGCTTTGAAGAGATACTTAACAGGAAATATGGGGAAAGCAGTTTGATGGACAGAAAATTTTCATTGTTTTTCTACTCTTCCTACCTCCAATCAATTGCTGACATGATTTATTTAATGCAGTTCACATAATTAAAAGTGAGACAAAGTACTTGGTGCCTACATGTTATTTGTAAAAGAACGTATCTACATTTCTGTTATCTCAGTATGCATAAAACTGTCTTCCTGGCATGTTTTTGCTGAGATATTGCTCTATCTCCACAGCTTAGGGAGATTTTGGATTGAAAGAAAGGGGGAGGGAAGAAAGTTGAGAGAATGTCTATCTGTGAATATAGATCTGAAATCAGAAAAGTCTGCTGTCTGAAGTCAGGGATGTTAACCTTGATTTCTAACATGGCATGCCCTTAAAACATGCACAAACTTACTCCTATTTTATACACATCCTTTTCCTAAAAATAGGGAAAATTGATTTCTCATCTTCCAGCCTTCATTAATCTTTATTAACCATTGGATCATTGAGGAAAAGTAGTATTAGAAAACATGTCAACTAGCCCTAAGTTAGTGGTTTGTCAAGTTAAACATGTGTTGGGCTTAGTGCAGACTACAATGCAGTGAAGACATATATAAGCTGTTTTTGAGAATTAGCTGAAGCATCAATAAACTGAGACAGCACACTATTTAGCCTGTTTCTCTGAGCTAAATTAACCTCTCTGTGGCCACACGCAAACATGGCTATGTACTCCTCGCAACCGGGCTGTCTATTTAGAGCTGGTGTATTGCTTCACGGTACTGCTTTGCGGATGTCCTTTTCATAAGTCTAGTGGACACAGAACAATATCTCTTTTTAATATGCATTAGTTGGCCAGATGAAGGACTTGCAAGGGAAAATAGCTTCCGATAGGTCAGTACAGCGTATAATGAAGCACGCACTGACCTATTTACTATTTCTGTAAGACTGCTGGGATCTGTAATGACACATCTTTCCATTCCACTCTACAGAAAGTAAGATTGAGTTCAGAATTTAGCTGAGATTTAAAAGATGCTTCCACGAGGCTGATTTCAGCTAGGTAAATCACGTTAAAGATGTTAGCCTGTGTCTATGTTGCAAAGTCTTCTTCTGAGGTGGAGGCTAGGGGTAGGCTGAGTGGTGAGGGTGGCTGATCCATTCTAGACATACCCTTGGGCTGGAGACTCAGTAATGGATAATTTTTAAGTGAATATGTTGTTTGAAGAGAGACCAGATATGAGTATAATGGCACTGGGTACCCATATTATGCAATTTATTTGAAATAAAACTGCCTGGCGTACCTGGCAAGACAAAAGGAGAACTCTGCCCGGTACCAGGGCATATAAATGCAACTATTGACAATAGCCATTACTGAAATAAAATCATTACCTTTCAAAAGCTCCTGCCAAGGTTTGCTCTGATTTTTATCAGCATCTTTCTGTGCATAGTATACATCTTTAACACATTACACTCCTCGGTCTTAATATAATCCATAAATCAGTAGGCTTAGCAGTACATCTTTCCTCAGTTTTTACATAAAGGTAAAGGGAAGTGGCTATAACACAAAATAAATCCAGTTGAAAATGACTGGAATATCACCATTTTGTAACATGATTTACCTCTGAATGATCTTGCCCTTGTTTCTATTTCCATAACCAGAACCATTTGAAGATGCCCTCAAGAACCAAATGTCTGAGGCTGCACTGAGGAAATCCACCCCCACGGGATGCACCAGTCCTCTTTTATCCAGAGCAGCTGACTGGACTGTAGCTGAAGATCTGAGTACAGAGCCATGGTATCAAGGAGAGATGAGCAGGAAAGAAGCAGAACAGCTGTTAAAGAAATGTGGAGACTTCCTTGTGAGGAAGAGTACCACGAACCCCGGCTCCTATGTGCTGACAGGCATGCACAATGGACAAGCCAAGCATCTTCTTTTAGTGGACCCAGAAGGAACTGTAAGTGCTGACTCCTCTGTAATACAGGAGGTTTCTGACTCTACACATTTTCTCTAAATGCGTTTAAGCTTGTTTACAGCTTATTCACAACTCATCATAAGTACAGCCTCATATCTCTGATAAGCCATCACACCTCTCCCTAATGCCTAGCAGAAGACCCACTGCATGATTTCTGCACACTGCAGGGAGCCTTAGGGACCTGATTCCCCAGCAAGGTCAAGCTTTGGCCACTGCAATACAGTCTGAGTCACAAGTACAGCTAAGCCACTTCTTTAGCCTTCCTGCTGGTGACTGTGCAAGCTTGGCCCACCTGCGTGCTGGCAATTTCCACATGACATCTCTATCAGACAGGATACACACCAGGCCCTCTGTGTTTTCCTGCACGTAAGCCCAGGAGAGAACTGGGGTAAACCTGCTCCATCTCTTTGCCGCACAGGGACTCCCTTAGCTGGCAGAAGGACCCTCCCAACAGCAGGATGGTCAGGTCAAAGGAGCTCCAGTTTTCTGTAGCTGTCCGGTCCAGCTCCTGGGAGACTAAGTCTTGTCTGGGAGAATGAAAGCGTTGCCATGCATTTTATTCTTGGCTCCTGGTAGCTGAGAGTGGGCAAATCCTTTTCCTCTGTAGAGGACAACTTTAGATGACAAGCCCCAAAGCGAATGAGAAACTCCTGTAAAGGAGTTGGCCTGTTGGCATCTGTTTTGGCTGAGAAACCTGCACCAGAATTGTGTTGGTCCTGCAGAGTGTGTAACACTGCAGTGAGGGATGCCTGTGGTACTTGTTGTAATTACATTTGCCACATGAGGCCAATCAAAGAATGGTTTTGCACTTTTTAGGTGCCAACTGCCTAGTTCTGGGCTTGATGGGGACACCAGCCTTGGGAATTAGCCTTACGCCTCTTGAGGGGCAGCCTCCTTTACTAAACTTTTGCCAGCAGTTCTGTGACTCCTGCAGCAGGGCCACCTCATTCTCCTTTCAACGTAAACCCACAAATAGCTGTTACAGGCTACTGCAAGGAAAATGCTGCTGTGTGACGTGGCAAGTGCAAGGATGCTATGTCTCACTGGGCACTCTGCTGCTCTGCTGACTGGCATGCATGATTCCTGGCATGATTCCTGGGACATTTTCCTTCTGCAAAAGACAGAGCCCCTCCCATCTTTTCTGCACTGGCTCTGAGAGCCGCACTAATTTGCTGACCTCCTTGTGTAGGTACCTGCTTGTTCTCTACACCTATCCTTTCCCTCCGCCCACTTGTGATGTGCCATCATGGCCCAAAGGGCTCTGAAACTCCTCACTCAGGAGGCACCGCTTGGGAACAACAGCTTTTCTGTGGCTGTATTTAGGTTAGCTGTGCTGTCTATATGATTTGTGGGATCTTGACACAGCTCCTGAGCAGCCCTATTTGCGACTTGTCAGAGCAGAGGATCATCAATAAAATGCCAGTGTGTGGCCAGCTGCAGCTGCATGCCAGCAGCCTGCATTTCTTCCGCGTGGCCTCAGCGTGATTATTTGTTAAAACTGATTCGCACAAAGGCTGCCTGAAAATTCATTTCACACACAAATTACCCAGTGACACATTATAGCTCTTAAGGGTGTGTTTTCAGAGCAGTTAACTGTTTGGTTGCTTCTGCTCTTGTCGCAACAACAACAGCAGCAAAAGATGTCTAGTTCAGGTAAGGGAAGCTTAAAATGGGAGACTTTTGCTGGATTTAGAATTAAGGCTTGAACTCTGGTGATGGCAGAAAAATCTCAGTCAAGTTGAATGGACTGAAGATGTGTTAATATGAATATAAATAAGGAAAGTTACTGCTGTTGTAAAGGTATCTTTTCATTTTGAAAATATAGCTTTGAATAATTACAGAAAGTGATGTTTCAAAGTGGTATGGTTCAGAAACTGGGAAAGTCTGTTGGTTTTCTTCAGTGACACAGCCACATGCGGACCAAGCAGATAGCATAATTTCCTATTAAAGTTGTTTGTTTGGTTTTTTACCCTGTGACATCCTGTGCTATGTTTCTAGCAGTTTTACCAGAACTTAATGATGAAGACTGAAATATTTCAAGTGAGGTGCCCACCACAGCATAAGCTGGCTTTGGAACGTTTTAACAAAAGCTCTTCTCTTTTTCTGAGAAAAGTTCAAGGAAAATAGATGGCATGCCTCACTTTAGAGCAGTGCTCACAGGCTTTTGCTTGAGGCAGTGTAGAGCCATCCCAGTATGACATTCTCTTGAAAGGACCTCTGCTCAGCCTATGGAAGCTGTATGCCTAACTCATTCTAAACATAGGAAGGAAATGTTTTGTGAAGATGTGGTTAAATAATTAAAGATTGTTTTGTAATACAGATTAGTTTTTGGCCTGTCCTGATAATTTTGACTGTTTTACCTTGCAATATCAGTTTCCTCTTATCATGGGTGTAATAATTTACTTAGCAGGATGCTGGTGCAGAGGGCGGGTAAATGGGCTAGAAAAATGACATTCCCTGCCCTGAAGTGTTTGAGTTTCAACAGCACAGGGGTGTACCATGAAGCAAGGAGGAAAACCCAAACCAAGTGCATGTGGTGGCTGGATCACTTTCAGGGGAGGGAATTTTCCAGCACCTGAGGGTCTTTGTTAAGGAAAGCACAAAGACGCTGAGGTGCATGGAGAAGAGTTGGGTTCTGGCATCTCTGGAGGGATAGCTCTTCCTAATGAAAAAGGTGAAAACACTTAAAAGAAGCAGGTGCTCTCCTGAAGAAGAAAATTTGATCTAAAAATCTGACTTACAGTGAAACAAAATGTTGTACAGAAAGTTTTCAAGCAGACCTATTCAGAAAGAGTAATAGCAGTAGACCAGCCCATAGGTAGCATGCAAAATATTTGTTTGGCTAGAATAGAGTGAGTAAGAGACAAAACAGAAGCAAAACTCCAGAAATGCCAAATTTCCAGTGATTTTGATGGCAGAGGGATGAGTCTCTAAGACATGATTAATTGCATCATTTTATTCTAAGAGAATTTTAGTGCAAAGTTAAGGGAAAAAGTATTTTGCTCCTTAATCTATCTTCTTACATCCTTTTTTTGAAGGTTCGTACAAAAGATCGTGTCTTTGACAGCATAAGTCATCTCATCAATCATCATCTCGAGAATAATTTGCCAATAGTTTCTTCTGGGAGTGAACTCTGCCTGCAGCAGCCTGCTGAGAGGAAACACTGACTCCAGATAACTATTTCAGTTTTTGTAATTTGCAAGCTATAACTGGTAGAAATTGCAGATCTGAAAAAACATGTACATTTAAAAAAAAAAGCATATTCACATATATTTCATCAGTATGTTCTCTTTAGGTTTAAGAAGGCCCATTTCACATGGTACACTTGAAAATTATCAGTGCTTTATCTAGACATGAAGTCACAGCAGAAGGTTTTCTTAAAAAGTAATTTCAATAAAATTGTTCAGATACTCTAATGTGAATATTGATAGTGTATATATACACATTATGTATATAAATACAATATATATTTATATTTTTCAAGTCAGTCTGTTGACGGTATAGAACTATCTTCTGTGCCATGTGTTTTTACCAGAAGAAAAAAAGTCAATTGCAATTGTTCAGATAAGTAGAATTCAGCAGTCTCAATTTCTTGAAAAAATTAATATTGAGAATCTTATTTCTGATTTTTACCTAAGAAGCACAACTATGGGGATTACAGGTGGATTATGCTGGTTAATGATGAAAGGAGTCTGAATTCAGCAACCAGTATTCCAACTTGGAAATTTAGCATAAAATGATTTTTAAAAGCGTTATTCATTGTCACTGATATCAAAAGCATTTTATCTTTCTGATGTCAACTTTGAATTCTTATATGATGCTACTCAAAACATTTGTATCTTGCTTTAAGAATGATTTGGTGTGATCTCTCTGTGTACGAGGTGTATGCATTTGATTTTTCTAACGATAATAGAACAATATTCTATAACTTTAATTTATTAATTTGAGTGCTAAGGTTATTTATAAGTAGTTCTCTGCTTATGGTGAAGATGTAGGTGTCCTTGACTACCAGTCTCTAATAAGATGTTATATACCGATTAGGCAAGTTCAATTAACTTGTGTTTAATAGGTTTACTACAAGATGTACGTGGTTATTCAAAGACATATCTGAAAAATCTTTTCTTCTTATAGACAGTGAAAACTATCATGACTCAGTGGTCAGCTTTGCAAATGATGCCATTTGCATTTACCTACCAAAGCATAACTTCACTTTGGCCTTCAGCAAGTGATAGGTATTGCAAATATCCTGCTTTTCTCTAAATATCAACTTGAAAAATACACATACACTAAAGCTGCATTTCTAGCAGAAATGTCCTTGATTCTTGGTACTGGGAAATGTTTTAAGGAAGGTTTGTACTGTTCAAATGTAAGCACTATATGGAGTTATTTTCCTATTTTATGAAGCTTATCAAGAGCCAAATTCAATTGACACAGTTCCTGTAAAAGCAAAGTTTGTGCCAGAGTCAGGATTTAGCCTTCAGCATTCCAAGGTCTTCTCTAGCACCAGTATCTCAAATCACATCTTCAGACTTGATTCATAAAGACCAAGACTCAGCAGGATAAGCCTAGGTTAAGCACCTGCCTACCCTGAAGTAGTCAATACTTAAATCTCCTTAAAATTGGATTTGGTTTTAAGAATTTGCTAAGTTTAAAAATTTGTCAAACTACAACCAAACTTAGATTCACTTAGAATACATTCAGGTAGGATCATGATATTAAAATTCTGAAATAATTTTCTTGTACTTTCTGCTTTGAAACATGGTGAAGTTGAAACTTGGGAAGTTTGGTTTTGGTTGATCTCAAGAATGAAAATGATTGAGGCACTTAAGACTAATCATGTGATCCATGCAATAAAAATACATTTGATTCTGTAATCAAGGCGTTCAGAAGCCAAACTAAGACATTAGTGAACCAAATGCTTGTGATTAATTTTATTGCAGGTAGTTAGTAGTTGATATTTCTAGGTCTGGGTGGGAGCTGAGAGCAAAGGAAAGAAATTCAATCCTGCATTGCAACCCAAATTAGTATGGCACAGAGGTCAGTGGAATTTTTAAAATTTGGATTGTCCTTTTACCAGGTTGGAAATTGCAAGGGGACATGAGGAGATGTTACACCCCAAAGCAGTATCCATCAAAATTATTTTATTTAGCATCATCCATGTCACACCATATTCCAGTTTGAAGTACCTCAGTTGCCACCTTTTTAGTCATATATCACACTTGTCATTCCATGCTCCCACCTCCCTGTAGCCATGTCTTGGAAAGTTTTTATTGTGATGTCACTAAGTATAAAAGGCGGCTTCTTTTGTACTTTAAATGTTGTATTTCACTTCAGTAAGAGCGAGGTGCCTAACCCCCTTAGGTGCCTTCAAAAATTCCACCTGCTTCCTGTGTCTGTTTTAGATTCCTAAATACCCTGTCAGTGGATGTCTGGAAAAATGTCACATGATATGGCTATATGAATGAAGGCTCTAAACATACACTGAAATAAGCATCTAAAATTTTTTATCATTGTCTTAGCTGTAGCTTTAACAACTTAGCAGCAGCTTAGCTGCATGTTTTGAGAATTGAAGCAGGTGGCAAGGAGACACAGAATGAAACAGCTTGACAGAACTATTAAATTGCCCAGACTACATTTCACAAACTCTGCCTCCAGAAAAATGTGGCTATTTTAAGCTGTTCTGTCAGCACAGCCGATTTGCCCAGCTCAGCATGCCCATTGATGATGCGAAGGTTACACGCAGCTTGATCAGATGCAGTTTGGTCCTAGGTAGCGGTAGTGCCTTTGGGCTGCAGCAGTGCCCTGCTGTCGCAATGGGCCAGCAGATCCTGTCTGGCCAGGTGTGGTAATCCAGAGGCTTTTCTAAGTCACTGGGAACCAAATGATCTCAAAGCTGTCCAAGAGGGAAGGGCATGTCAGCCAATCAAGGCTCCTTTTGCAGATCCTGTCATTGCTTTTTGTCACTGTTGCTCTGGTAGATTTGGCTTTCCCCTATGTCAAAGTGGTATAAAAACTGTACAGCCGTTTGGATAGCAGTTCCAAACCTGTTGTCATTACAGTCAAAAACCATTTTACACTGAGCTCAACAAGAGCTAACTGAACCTGCTAGAGAGGCAGGACTCATTTCTGTGAGGAGTCAACACTGCCAGCAATTTAAGAGATGTAGAAGTTACGAGATGGTCTCAAATGCTGTGTGATTGGCTGAAAACCAGACAGCTGACAGCATAATAATTTGAGCCTTTTAATGTTTGCCTTTGGTTTTGTCCCCCCTCATCTTTTGTTTTTATTCTCTTTTATGCAATCCCAAGGGCTAGACACTTGCTAGTGGTAATTCAGTACCTGAATTATCAGAGTTCAAGAACTGGGATTTTACTGAAGTAACAAATTTGCTATATTCAATGGAAATCACTAATATTAGATGGTATTTCAGTATCCTTTGATATTTTCCCAGAAGATAGCTGAGAAGTCAAAACTGAAACTCTAAATGTCCTGCAAGACTTTCTACATTGATTTTGAGTCCTATCTAGTTTTGATTCCAATTGTGTTGCAACTATGTGAACTATGGGCAATGCAAATGCATTCAATTTCTTTAAACAGCAAACTTTCAAACATGAATCAAATGCTTCTGATTAATTTTATTGCAGATCTAGTGTAATTGTTAAGATAATAAAATTTTCCAGTGAGGCTGGCAGTGGTAGACTGGACATTGAGGTACAATCATGTTCCCAGACTTTCAGTTATTTCAGATGCTTCAGAAGCAATGAAACTTCAAAAGTAGAAAATGTGATTTGAAAACTGGATTACCTTCTGATTTCAGTGGGGGTTTGCTGAGAGTGAGGACTCCCAGGTTCCCTTCCCTAATGCAAGAAGAGGATGTTCAAATTGGCCATGCCTGGATGGAGACCATAGGAGAAGATGCAATTTCCGTGGCTTACTGCCTGCCACCCTGCCCAGGGCTTTGCACACCCAGTGGGGATAGAGGGTTGTACAGTGCCTTCCCCCCACTTCACATCCTACAGGGTTCACAATGGGAGGCAACGCCAGTTCTGCCAGAAACCTCCCTGCTGCACATATTCAATAAAAGCTTGAACAAAGGACATAGTCCTGGGACCAGGATTTGAGTGCAAAATGTGCACTGTCACTGGAAGAAAATGTTTACTAACAAACCATCTGGTAAATGTTACCTGCCAGCACTAAATTTTCTATATCCTGGGTTCATTCTTTTTCTCCTCTGCGGAATAATATGCTCACTTCTTATCATCATGGTCCCCAGGCATCATGTTGTGCAGTAAGATGAGGAGAATTCAAAAAAATCTATACCACAGTGCAATTGCTGCTGGCACATCAAGTGCCAGATGCCAGCTACAATGTATTCATAATAGAATGGATGCATATTTAGATATTTGTGAGTAGCAAGTGCTCCATTTGAAAACTAGCAGAGTTTTGCATCCTCCAGGAAATTTGCAGCTCTAAAGGGGAAATTTGGAATTTGTGAATGGTCCGACAAAAGGTTACAAATCTTGCTTTCAAGCCTTTGTTCTCAGCATCCAATGTCTATCTGAAGTAAGTGATAGAACCAAGAATTTATATTAAGAAGTAAACCATATTTGCATAAACAAAGTCTAAGCTGAAGCAACAGACACAGTTCCCTTTTTGTCTTCCAGACATTTCCAAAATGTGTCTGCATAAAATCCAGCTTCAGATTTACCTTGGTGTACTGTCAAAAATATGTTCATTTGCATAGTCTTTTTGCCTGAACCTAGACTTGCACTCTCCACAAATCTATGCTTGCTCAAAGCTGTCAGGATGTGGGCAAATTGCCACTAAAGGCTCTGTGCTCAGCTGTACTTACTCACCCACACAGTGTCCGTGGACCTTGCTCACATCTGCATTGGATGCAGCTGGAATGAGGGCAGGCCTGTGGAAAAGGTAACAGGGACATACAATTTGCATGCAGTTAACCAGAGGCTTGGATAGGAAGTGAAAAGCTGTCTTGAGAGATAAAACCCCAGGGATAAGAGATGTGAAGCCTGGAAACACAAGGCAATAGGCATATAAGCCACTAATGAGACCAGAGAGCTGTTGCCAAATTATAAACATGCTAATTGGTTAACAGAGTTAAAGCAGAATCTCTGGGGAGAGGAACTGCAAAATACTTAGGCAATGCCTACTGCTCATCTCTTTTTGAGACATTTATGTTCATAAGTCCTGATCTGTTTCTCTGCATACTCCAACATAAGCATCTTGTATGGCTTCCACTGAGAAAAAGCAGGGCTTTTTTTTTTTTTGTCTCAGTATGGGGGATAAGATTTCAGAGCTACACATTTCTAGCAAAAGTACTATATAAAGAGTGTTTAAACCTTGTTTGACAAGAGAACAGGCCATGGAAACCAAAGGAAGAAAGAAACTGAAGCTGGGTGACTCATTCTGCCACCCCACTTTGTGGGAGACAGCACGGATGACTCAGAAAAGGAAGGTAGCCAGAGATTTTGAGATTAAGATGCAGATTGACATTTTATGTAGCTATCATGAAGGTCAAATAACATACAGGTCAAACGACAGCTTTTTTCCAGCAGTCCTCCTTTTTCTTCCGTGAGGCAAAACCCACCAAACACAGCCAGGCAGACATCCATTCAAAATAAGGGAAATTTTTTATTAAATGAAGAATGTAAAGATTATAATTGATATATATTTGTGTCCTTTGTGGCTGGATTGGTGTCATAACTGCTTCTCAGTAAAGTCCTGCAGAGTTAAGCCTCGAAAGAAGCCAGATTTCTGCTTTTGAGGTAAATGTTTTTCTTTGCATTGTGTGGGCAGCAACAACAAAACAAAAAAGTGACTGTTTTGATGTAAAAGGGAGTTTGACTGTACATTTGTTATTTATTATTACTTTTAGAAACATTTTTAACTGAGAATTGCAGGAAAAAATAATGTATGTGGAAATACTGTGATCATTTATATTCCCAACCACTTTTGTGAATCTCAAGTTTTTGCCTGTCTGCTGATTGTGGTATTCTGGTTATAGGGGCAAATTTTGTCTCTGAGGAAGTCCTTGAGCAACAGAATTTGGAATATAAGTGTCATGCAACTGCTTTCTGATTATTCAGTTTGTATATGATTAACCAAAGTAATAAAATAATGAGCACTACTGTCAGATCAAAATGCATGTAAAATGGGCTTGAGTCTGTTCTCCTATGCCCAGGTTCCCTAATGGCCAATTTGGTTTTTTGTTTTGTTTAGTTTTGTTTTATTTATTTATATGCCTATTTTGTAGCAGAATAAATGAAATCCAACAGGGTTTACCTGGATATTGAATATTAGTAAGTCAATGAACTACTGATCTCAGTAGAAAGAGGGATGAAAAATGTCAGAGGACCAAATGGCACATGAGGAGTTTGACCTCAGTTACACTGACTTTACAGGAGAGGAGCTGCACTTGCTTTGACAGAGGCAATACTGGTTTCTGCAAGTTAATTTTCCACAAATACCATTTTCACAATGCAAGTAGTCGCTTGTACAGGCCCTCTTTCTGGGCCAGATGATGGCCTCTCCTGAAATGGTAGCTTTCCCGCTTGGCACGCTGAATAGGTGAGGGTAGCCAAGGGTAGTCCACTCCACGGTCTTTCTATGGAGAGTGACTGCAAGGACAAAGTCCATGCAAGACCAGTTATTTAGTGTTCTGTGGAGAGGAGGAAGGCTCCACATCAGAAGGAAGGTTAGCTGGGCTGATGTTCCGCAAATCCTCTTCCTCCATCACCCAAGCACCTCCTTGCAAAGACCCTTACTCTTATGCACTTGAAGAAAAGCTGAGCCTGTGGATGCCCTGGGAAGTTACGCTGCTCTTGGGGAGAAAAAATAGACCTGAAGGTAGGATGGGCACCAGCATGGGCACCAGCACGCCTCTGCACACCTCTGCACGGTGCCTCCAGCCCACTTCATGAAGGAGGACACAGGGCTGCAGCAAGCCTCATGGCTCAATGGTGGGCAGGTAGAAACCCCTGATCACTCCTGCCATGCCTACTCCCCATGAGTTTCGCCATGAGAAGAGGGTGTCCCCAGACCTGGGGCGGCTGTGGTGTCCACAGCTCCCAGCAAAGTCAAGTGCCTGAGCTGTGCCCTTGGTTGTGATGGTGGGTTAAATGGCACTACCCAGGGTGGACGCCAGCACATCTCTGCTCAACAGTGGCGGACTGGCTGCTCCCAGGACCCCAGCATTTTGGCACCTGGCATTTTACACATAGGTGTGTTTTCCGTTTCCTTACTAGAGCAGTTGGAAAGGACAAACCTTGTCGGGAGTGTGGCACTCTAATTACAGTCACTCCTTGTAAAATGTCCCTTTCCACGGGAGCAGCCATGCGTGGTGCTGCCAGAGCAGACAGCCCTCTGAGCAGGTGAGCCAAGGGACTGCCTCTGCTCCCAGGAAAGCAGAGACAAAGCCCCCCTCCAGCTCCAGGGATAGTGGGGGCTGCAGAGCATTCCCGCAGGTACTGCTTTCAGGCACGACACCCAGAGTTTAAATGCATGTTTTCTGTAGAAGGCCAAAACTTTTTTTACAATTTTTTGAAAAATGACTGCTACACAACTACTTCAGTTCAAAGGTTTGAGATTTAATTAAAAGTTTTCAAAATGTTTATGGTACCTAACGAGTTGAAAATACTCTGTAAGACTGTTGGCAATAAAAGACTCTTGGAAAGCATCTTGTGAAAGCTTTTTTTAATCCTTAGGTGGTTTGATTTGCATTTCTTTTGTAATCCAGAACTAAAATAAATATTCCAATTCATGAAATAATATGAATGAAATGTTAGTCTCCTTTGTAGCTTTTGCTTCATGTAAAACTAATCGGGAAAAGAAGACCTGTTTCAGTTTCTTGTATGCTCAAATCAGCCTAGATGATAAAAAGCTTGGATTCTGGGATGCGTTTTAAGGAATTTTCTAATATTTTAGGGTGAAAGAAACTATTCTCCACCTTTTTCCAAGTTCAAGGATAGGACATCCTCCCAGTTGTTTGTGGTCCACTGCTGTTAAGCCCTTGACTTGTCCTACTTTAAAATTTTGCTCTGAAATCTTCCAGAATCTGTGCTTTGCCTAATACGTCCCAGTGGGACGTACTCACTGAAGACTGTATCCCCAACAGTTTTTTTCTCTTCAATCTTAAGTACTTTGTAAATTATATTATCAGTGTTTCATGTGAACCCATGAATCTTAGGAGCCTGCTTCAAGAACAGCAGGGTAATGAACTAACAAAATATCCCCACAGCTCCAAAATAAGAGAAGGAAATCAAAGTAGAGTGAAAGGTTTTTGTACTGACACACAATCACATGGCCTCCAACAATGGAGCTGCTTGCGTTACTTGTACCTTGCATCAACTCTGACAATAACTAAGACAGGAATCCAGATGCTAAAACTCACTTTTATGTGCATGTTCTTGGACTTTGGCTATCAAAAATACTCATTTTTTTTTTTCATCTAAATAGTGGGAAACACGTAACATCCCTGACATGAGAGTCGGTGTGGAGTCAGCCACAATGTCTTCTCACACTGCTGCGCCTTTCTGCTCTACAATAGCAAGGAATGCTGCCACGTGCCACCACCTCATGAACTAACACTTAGAAGTATACAAGTATTTTAGCTGGCAGTTTTCAAAGACACAACGTCAGCGGAGAACTTCCACACTGAAAATACAGCCAAATAGCACTGTAAGATCTAAAAAACTAAGCAAGCCATGGCAATGCAATGTCACCAGTTCTATTTGTCACAAAGCTACAGAGGTGCTGACCCAGCCTGCATCTGCAGTTCATATAGTTATATCATGCTTAGCTTAGTTTAGCTTTTCTTCTCCTCTAAGTGCACTGTTTTTCAACATTTTTGGTAGAAAATATTTTGTATTTACTACTCTTTCACAGTTATTTCATTCAAATACAGTTTTTCTTTGTTCTTATACTTTTCTAAGAGCACAAAAAATTTACAAGCAGACTGTTAACTTGTAAAAGATAATCAGAATGCAAACCTCTACATTTTAAAGGTTTTTGCTACACACATTACACAACTTACACACTGTACATACTTGGGAAGAGTCTAATGATGCTGCTTTAAATGATTAAGACCGGAGTAAAGCTAAGGATTAGCTCTTTCAGGCTGTGTATTTAAAAAGCCTCAACTACGTCTGATTGTGCATAAGGCAAGGTATGGTTTGAGATATTAAACACAAACCTTTGAAAGAGTCCAATAAAGTTATATGCTTACATTCTTATTGAAAGACAATGGGAATCAGTCTCAGAATTTCCCGTCAACCTCCACCGAGGCCTCCAGCTGTGAAGTACTATTGATGGAAGTACCACAGGCCACTTCCATGGGGACTTGAAACCAGATGTTCATGAATTCTTAACTGCTCTAGGTCTCAGGGAATCCCTTTGATGCTGAACACCATCCTGTACTAAGGCTGGTAAGGGAGTGATGAACCATGAAATTGTTTTCATACAGGTTTCTCTGGAACAGCCTCTCAAAAGAGTAAGTCTGGGGCTCCAGGTCTTCCAAACTAAACAGGCTTTCACTCCAGATCCAAGGCAGGGTCAGGTATAAATGGAGATATGCTCTTCAGCCATGATCCTGTTGTACCGCATCTTCCCTCTAGTATCTGCAAAAGTGCCCAAAGATGGTAGAAGCGTAGGGTCCCGTTGCCAGAAAATGGGATCTTGTCCCACTGGCTGAACTTCTTCCCAGGGAGAACTTCTAACACAATTGCATGCTGTGGTAGTGCCTGGAGAGAAAAGAAGGAACTCCACAGGGACCTGCTGTGGTTCACTGCTTTCTGAAATGACACGTCTCTTTCTCTCTCAGAACTGAAGAATCTCAGCTTACGTAGTGCATTCACAGCGTACACAGGTTTACATAGGTTTGACATACATTTTTAAATACATTGGAAATAGTAAGTAAAAAAATGTGCACTGAAACAGTATATACACTTGAGACATGTGTATTGTTGGGTCACATTTTAACTACTTTAAATAGCAAACATATATAGCCTCTCTCAATGGTTATTTACTACTGCTTGTTTAAAATAAGTTGTGAAATGCCACAGTGACAACTGTCATGTTGTCCTTCACTAAACATGAAAAGTTTGAATAACAGTGGAAAAAATAAAAATACTGCATTGATATGACATGTTAAATTTCCTGTCAGTTAAAAGCTACTACTTCATATACTTTCAAATATCCCCATTGAAACACATCTATTTGTATAATTTGTCACCTTACACTGTATACTGCAATACAATGTTTAGCATATTGTAAACTTTTACCAAACAACGACTTTTTAATAAGGAATTGTACAAATATACAGCTATTTATACCACATACATATAAGGCCATTAACGTAAGAGCAAGATACATATACAGAACTATAATCACCAACATATATAATGAGCTTTTCTCCCAGTCGGTAATAATTGCGCTCATTTTCAGATCATCAGTGTTTAGTGAATGCTGAAGTTTCTAATAGGTTTTACTGAGGCAAGATCAGACCAAATGCAGCCTCATCATGCGATGGCATTGCGGTGCACAGTGTCATTAGATGTGCATGGACTCTGTCCTAGCTGTTGGGTAGCATGAAAGGTTTTTTTTCTGAATCAGGCATGTTACTGAATGAACACCCAAGGCAAATGATTGTTGATAAATAAATCCTCAAAGTTAAATAAGTGGTTAGTGTTTTCCTCTGTGACTTAAGCCACAGAACGGTACTTGTCTTGAGGAGTCCTTTACTTACAGAAGTTTCCATTGTGACACTCAGGGATACAGGAGGGAACATTCATCGGTGGGAAATCTTCCTTTGGCTTCTGGGTATTGCTGCTGCTGGATTTACTTCGACTGTGATCTGGTGTGGGCTGAATAGGCAAAGATCTGGCCACCCTGGATTTCACCAGGCAGCCACAAACAAGGCGAAAGAAAGCCCGACGCATTTCCTTACTGGCCAGGGTGTAGATGATGGGGTTCATTGCAGAATTGATGACAGCCAGAGCAATAAACCAGTTGGCTTTGTACAAGACAGAGCACTCCTTGACTCTGCAGGCCACATCGATGAGGAACAGGATGAACAGCGGAGACCAACAGGCAATGAAGACACTAACAACAATCACAACAGTCCTAAGAAGTGCCATGGACCGCTCCGAATTATTGTGGTTAGTGACATTACGACTGCTGGACTTTACCAGGATGTAGATACGGGCATAAAGGATGACAATTGCAACCAAAATGGCTATGAAGATGCTAATGCAAAATACCACATACTTCTTGGAGTACAGAGGCAAAATTGTCGAGCAATCTGGTAAGTTGTTTATACAGTTCCAGCCAAGGATGGGCAAGGCACCCAAAGAAATTGAAATAAGCCAGCATGTACCAATGAGAAGGAACACTCTGTATTTTTTATTCGCATCGTAAGGCCTCATTTTAATCATGGTCAAATGCCGCTCAATAGCTATTGCTAGTAAGCTGAAAGTGGAGGCTCCCAGGGCAACAAACATGCTGCCTTCCCTAATGAACCAGATTGTGGAGGACAAGCTCAGAGTTTTCTTCCCAGACATAAGAATGTTTACTTTGTAAACAATCCCGGCTAAAAGATCACAGAGAGCTAGATTGCCAATAAAAAAGTACATACGGTTGTGAAATTTATTGTTTTTCCATATGGCAATCAACACCATCAAGTTTTCCAGGACTATGAAACTACAGAGGATCAGAAATGCAACAGTGGGCAGGTCTATGTTGTCAGTTGCCTTTTCCCTTAAAATGAGCTTTCCTGTGTAATTATAATGTAGTACGATCACAGAGTCCACCTCTTCATTTCCTTGAGGGCCGACAAGAGCATCAGGCGGCATGGTAACTGCTGCCATCATTTGTTCGTCAATGCTGGAGTTTTCTTTTTCAGTATGACGAGAATTTAGTTCCGATAATTTTCCACAAGAGGGTGATCACGCCACGCTCCTCCAAGGACTCCTCTGGGCAGGCAGTCTGTATCCCCAGCTCCAGCACGCCTCGCATATTAATTCGGGAGAGTGGCTTGCAAACCAGGCTCTGAAAATAAAATCCACAAATGCAACATAAATCTCACTGTCTTCCCATGTCACTCACGGCCTGCATGGGTGCTCAAACTGCAACATACACCCCGGAGCCGACAGGGACGCCGACTACGATGAGGCACCAAGGTCTGGCATTGCTGCGTGCTTACCAAGGTAGCGGTGGGTAAGCCGCTGGTGATGCTACGCACAGATGCAGCTCTGCTGCGGAAATACAAGGGCAATGTGGAGAACTGCTCATAGGTATTTCCCAATGCAAAATTTCCATGCTGAAAAACATGCAGAGGAGCCGGGAGAAGGATTAGCTAATGGTCCCCGCAAGCCCCAGTGTGCACAGCAACCGGCTCACTCCTTCTCAGAAGGACCTTTGTGGCACTACCAAAACACCACCCAACCATCGCTGCTAAGCAGCAGCGGGGCGAACTCACTGCTTTCTAAGTTCATCCCTGTTCCCCATGCAGACCTAAGGTAGCTGGTTCCATCTGAACCAAATTTGTAAAGATTTAACTTTTTTTCTGGGAAAGGTAAGAAAATAAAAAGTTGTGCTGGATAGGAGGACGTTTTCCATTGGCCCAAAATTAAATAGCTTAGTTCAGGGAAATCTTTAAGAACTAGAGCTCCCCACCTTACCATTTATTTACTCGAGGGTCACGAGCATTTCCCAAACACTTGAACAACACTTTCAAAGGATGAGTACCAAGGGAAGGGGGATGGAGCTAGGTGATATTCAAGGTCCCTCCCAGCCCAAACCATTCTACGATTCTATATACAGTTTTTGTAAGATCACAAAAACGTGAGCCACTGCTCTTCTAGCACTATGTTTTGGGCACTTGAAAAGTTGGAGATGTATTTTCAAGTGCCTTGCTGAAGAAGGGAGGAGCAAACCACATCCCAGATGAATGTAAAGGGATTTATAGGATGACCTACACCCTGTTCTCCCACCCTCCCTTTTCCTGGGCTCCCTCCTTCAGAAAAGAAGTAATCTGACAAAAGCCTACAGTGAACTGACTTGAATTCTTTAGTACATTCAGGATGTTTTAAAATTATTTTCTGAGAAGATAATTTACTATTTACCCGTTATTATTTCCCTACGCTAGTTCTTAGGACCAAATTACTGTGGCGAAGAGACCCACTGGGAGAGACGTATTAACCAAGAAACACAGTTGTCTTTTTCACTCTGAAGATGACAGCAACCACCTCATTCATTTCCCAGGAGCAGAACTGGGCCCTCGAGTTGTTGACCTCTTTTCTGAAGGATGGTAACAGTGAAGCTCTTCAACAGGACAGCTCCACCTCAGCTAAGGTTCAACCTAATTGTGATTCAGTTACAGTCTGCACACTGTTACCACATAAACTATCACAGTCTTTCATTGTATTGGCTTATAACAGAATGCCACTGTGTCCATATGAATTGCAAGTGCTTTCCACTGTAAAATAAACAATTACATTTGACTAGAAAAGTATTTGTTAATGCTGGCTCAACTGGCAATACTCACCAGACTGGCTGATGCCTGCCTGAGAGAATGATATTCATGTCATTTAAGAGCACCACATGCAACAAAATAAATTTTTCTGCAAGTCTTTTCCAAGCAGAGTTATCATACTGGTCTATCAAAGGACAAATACATTTCTTTCTGTGAAGAAAATCATATGCCAGACTTAGGACTTTATCAGCCACAACTCAGCAGCTGTAAACTGTCACGACTCTACTAAAGGTAATGGTACTGTACCAGTTCCCCTGGCTGAAGGCATGGACAATGCACTCAATCAGCAGAAACCATTCAGAGTCTCTTCCATTGTTCGTAATTACTTCTTCTCTCAAAATTATTACAGCAAACTTAGCATCCCAAAAGTAAATCTTTGCTTCTGACAGGCTAGTGGCAAGACAATGGGGGCTGTAACATTATTATTTGCCAAGGCTCTCAGGGAATGAGTATCATGCACAAGTCACTTGAAAGTTAATATGAATAATAATGTAATAAATTAGAATTTATTCTCTTCTGGCAGCAATATTTCCAGGTAATATCTTTCAGCCATACTACTTTTTTGTCTTCCTCCTGCTTTGTAGACAGTAACTCAGAAAGCACATTCATTTTTTAACAGTTAGAAAAATTAAAGTTGGTTGTATATTATAATAACAAGACAGCAGCAGCCAGGCCCAGGATATCTGTGTCACTGCTTCCTGACAGCTCTGCAACTTACTCCTCAAAATATCTTTGTCCCAGTCGCATAGAGAGGACTAGCTGCTAGATGCAAAATATGGACCTCAGCTCAAGATACTAAAAAAAGGACCTGAAGAGCCTGTCTGTGGCATGTTGTGTGTTGAGCATTGCCTTGGTTAGGTACCTCAATACCCCAAGCTCTTGATACAATTGGAGATCAGTTTTATTCCCTCTAAAGCAAACTGGAGGATCCCCATCGCTGCACCATCAGGTGCCACTAGAAAGATAAACCTGTTGGCAGTGCAGGGGCAATCCGGCTCCACTTCCTCACAGATCTGATGGCCAAAAGAGTGTTTGCTAAATTACTCAAATGAGGGCAGTGGTACAATGTCAAGAACCACAGTAATGTGGAGGCCAATTCAGCCACCCCCATCAGCTCTTTGGCTGGTCCTCCATGCTCCAAGGATGGAGGGAACACTTGGGGTCAGCAACCAGCACCATGATTTCCCCCTCCTGGGTAATCTCCCTGCCCACCACCATGCTTTGGGGGTTCCACAGCGGTTAGTGTGGTCTCCCACTGAGGTCAAGAATCCTAGTAGTGTGCAGCACCCCTCCAAGTCGGAGCAGGGGCTCTCCACCATGGCTCACATCCCTACGGTCTACCAAGGTCCATATAGTCCCTGTGCCACACATGCCATGAAAAGGGCAATGCGGTGTGGTAAGCCACGACCCCTTGATCTGCCATATGGCAAGGCACACCTCCACTGCCCTCTCCAGCAGTACAGGTAGAGACTCAGGGCCGTACCTCTCACCAGCTCCTCACAGATAACGCTCTGGGTAAGGCAGTTGGAGTCAACCTGCAGTTTTCCTCTGGGAATATGTAACTCCCGCTGCCAGGAGGCAGTGGGGAACTTGTGACAATGGAGATGCCAAAGCCCTCCAGCAACCCTCCCCAGTACATGTCCGCTCTCAGGTCCCAGTGGGTGCTCTGGTAAGAGTCCCATGGAGAGCTGAGGGCTTTTACCCTCTCATGAGTCACTGGGTACTTTACAGCTGGAAGAATAAGAAACTTCTGTTTTCAAAGCAGTGAGCCAATCTGCTCTCAATTTTCATGACATCCTGAAGTCAAAGCAACAAGTGAGAATAAAGCACAACTGAGAACAGGACTTAGCTTTCCACTACCTGCTTTTTCCTACACAAGAACATACAATGCTATGCGTGCAGTACGCTCACTGTAATTCAGCTAGAATCGTATTTTCCTGTCTTCCAAATATCCACAAACAGACTTGACCAAAGAGACAGGACGGACATCTCTTTACCACCACCACCACCCCCCCCACACATTGCAGTTCTCCCTTCTCATCCACACACAGCCATACGCTTTGGCTGCCAATGACAATTTTTAAAATGGCAAAGGGAATGACAAGAATGCGTATCTGAAGCCAAACTTTCATATATTTTATTTGTTTGTAAAGCCTTTCCAGATGAAAAGTAATCACGTGTAATTTATCAGGCACACCCTGGTAGTGTTAAACTTAAGAACAGAAAAGGCTTTTGAGAACAGCAGCACATTTCAATACACATTTCCAGTCTGAAATTAAGCTGTGCTAGATGCAAATGAAGTTTAGACAACAAACATCTGCTGCAGAACAATGTCTTGGACAACTAAAATAAACTCTAGAAAGATTTTTTTGGAAGTGAATGTGCTGGCAGCTTACAGCCTCAGAAAAGCCTTTAATAAATGGTTATTTTTCTTGGCTTCTGGATTTTAGACATCAGTTTGTATTCTGTAATTCTGAGTAGCACACAAGCGTATCTCACACAGGAGCTCCCGCCTGGTTTAATTCCCGCACGTTAAAGGAAGGCACAGTTACTTCT